>NW_024969507.1:13042-42612 GCF_019238085.1 Lagopus leucura | reverse complement strand
CTCCTGCTTTGACGGTGAAAAGATGGCCACAGTCGGTGGTATGATTTTTTCATTATCCTTTCCTGAAATGGAAAGCACTGTAGCTCAGAGCCTCCATTAATGATTTAACTAACAAAAAACTAACCATGGTGGGTTTTGTTTGTTAATTTGTTTTTGCAGAAGTATTTTTACTGGAAGCTAGACGTCAAATTCAAGATTAAATAAGAACTATAGAGCTGAGTGTGCAAGTTCATGGACTTCAGGCTAAAAGACAGTTATATACGCATTTGATTATAGTATCTTTGCATAGTGTATACTAAATACGCTGTGCTATATGTGCCATTTGAATGAAAATCGATACAAAATTTGAATAGAATGTGGCTCAAGTATTCAAAATGTTAATGTACAGAGCATGTATGAAACTTTTTTTCTGGATACTGTCCAGATTGCCAAAGTTAATAAAGCTGAGCTGCTAATTGGAAAAAAAAAAAAAAAGAATTTAATTCTCTTTTCTTTTGCACTAAGATGAACGATGAGTAGGAGCCAAACTCATCCTTTGATTTCACCATGTATTGAGTCTTTTTATGTCTGTGTATTCTCTTTTTCTTGGGTTTTGAGTGAAGACTTTTCTGAAATGTCTTGCCTGGTTTCACCTTAAGCCATCCTTGTCCTACAGTTTTAAGAATAAAAAGAAACAATCAAGCAAATAAATTGAGTCCCACAGACCAATAATCTACCTATTTTTAAAGTACAATTTCTCAGAAGATCCATGAGTGAATGTGATTGTTGTTTTTTTGAAGGGGTGTAGGGGTGGGGAGAGGGGGTTCTTTCTTTGGTCAAAGGCATGTCAAGCAGTTTAATTTATGTCACAAAATATTGCTCATATGTAGAGCAAAATAACAAGATGCAGTAATATTAAAAAAAAAAAAAGTGAATGTAATATGAAAGAATGTAGAGATATAGATTTGAAGGGTGGGCTATTTGATGGATAAGAAATTGTTGAGAAGGTTTCAATCAGAAGGCTGTGGTCAATGGCTTTACGTCGAGGTGGAGGCTGGTGACAAATGATGTCCCCCAGGGTCTGTCTTGGGACCAGTACTCTTTAACATTTTTATCAATGACATAGAAGATGGCAGGTAGATAGTTATAGGTCAAGGGGGAATGGTTTTAAATGAAAGGAGGGAAGATTTAGATTAGATGTCAGGGGAAAGTCAGAGAGGCTGGTGAGGTGCTGGAACAGGTTATCCAGAATGGCTGTGGTTGCCCTGTCCCTGGAGTCATTCAAGGCCAGATTAAATCGGACCTTGGGCAACCTGATCTACTACTTGATTAGCGGTTGACAGTCCTGCCTGTGGCAGGGAGGTTGGAACCTAATGATCCTTGAGGACCCTTCCAACACAAGACATTCTATGATTCTATGAATAAATCTTCCTTTACCATCTACTGAGTAAAATATGGATTTAAATTGTGAAGGCTCGATTCTGCAATGGTGATTGTACTTCCTCTCATCCTGGAAATAAAAAAGAGGACTATATCCTTTGTGTCTTAATTAGATGCAAATATATATATATGTATCAAAGTTTGTTATATCATGAAGAAAAGCCAATAGGCTTTCAACTGTGCTTCTCATTCCAATCTCACAGGATTCCTCAGCTCCATCTTTTCTATTAGAACTTTCTCTTACTTTTCCTTGCAATTGATGTCAGTATGGAAAAGAACATAGATCAGAGAAAAACAGGGTTAAATTGTAAACCCAAAGTCTACTTGTCTGTATCTGAAAGTGTAAATACTTGAATGGTTTTGGTTTTGTGTGTATATGTACGTAAAATTTCCCCTGCTGTAGAAATTTTTTGTGACATAAACCACATTTACCTTTTCTTATGTCCCTGTGGATGATATTACAGAATTATCTCTCTCTCTCTTTTTAGCATTTTCAATTGTTTCTGATTTACTTTCTCAGATTCATTTAACTATTTCTTTCTTCTTTTTTCATCTTTCCTCATCTGTCTGATAGGAATCCTTATGAAATCTTAATAGCCAGACAGCAGATGGACAGCTGGACATTGTAAAAATAACATCAACAAATCTAAGTAGTGCAAATAGATGTCTGATTGAAAATAAGAAGTGAAATATTGCAAATAGTGAAAATCATTGAAGATTGATCACTCATTTCAATGAAAGCAGCATTTCAATGTTTGGATACTTGTTTTTGTTCTCTGGATCAAATGGTACAGTCCAGGGTCAGCATTAGATTGCCTAATTTGAGAAAAATTGCATTTTCCCAGTTTTCCTGTAGGTGGACGTGCAGGTCACTTTCTCTCAAAGTGTTTCTAGTTAGCACACTACCTGTATCTTTTAACTGGTTTTCTTAGTGTGCTTTTAGAAGAGCCAGAGCACAGTAGGTTCATTCGGTCATGCCCCTCTTCTTACCTATTATTAAACATGTTGTGTTGCCTGTCTGTTTTCTTTCTGTGCTCTTCAAGAGAATCCAAGTGAGGATCACCAGATTTTGACGATTAAATTCCCACCAAAAATTCCCACTTTTCATTTCAGAATCTTAAAGGAACTCTCTAGTATTTGGTATATTTCTTTCTTTCTTACACAAAACTCTTAACTGCAGTGCTACTCCAGAATAAACACTTTAAAATGCCCACTCAAAAATGTGTCCCTTATTCAGTCTAATCAAGGTCCACTAAAACCACTCTATAAGCTTATATGTGAGCATAAGGTTCATCAGGATATTTTTGGTGAGCTTAATAAAATACAGCCATTTTCACCAAATGTTCTTATATATCATATCCATCTTTCTGCGTTCCAGAAAGAGTTGGAATTGCTTTTATACTGCATTCTGTTCGTATTCCATACCAACTGAGTTTTTATATTCCATTCTAGTCTGTGCTAACTATAGAGCATAAATAATAGAAATTCTGAAGAGAGGATCCTTCATCTGAATCCTCTGAATTATATATTATAAATATTATAAAGGATATTATATCATAAATCATAAATAAATAATTAAATAATTCAATATTATATATTAAATTAAATAATTAAATATTATATATTATTAATATTATATATTATAAATAAGTAAGGAGAGATCCTTAGTTATCACTGTTACAGCCTTAGAACCTTCCCCTTGCACAACAAAACACACACTTCTCACGAGTCCCACTTACCCAGAACTGTTACTTTCGTTCCTTCTCCAAAATACTGGATATTAACAGAACACAGCCTCACAGTGTAATATCAAAACTGCTCACTCCTGTCCAGTGATCAACATGTTAAAACTTCAAATTTGACTTTTTTTCTTTTTGTCCAGTAGTCAAGTAGTACCCAAAGATGTACTGAAAAGAAGGTCTATCAGCTATCTTTTTGGTACCTCATCATTAAATATTCTGCATTTTGTTCTAATGATGATTTGGATGAAAGCGTAAAAATGACTACTTGTGTCTGTCATCAATAAAAAACTCCATTGTCTACCACTGCATTTTGACACTGATATATCCTCACATGTTTTAGGAATAAAAGTACATAATATAAGATCCATACACCTTCTGGACATGCTCTTTCTTTCTTTCCCTCCAGCCTCCGTATCTTTTGCCAATTACTTTTGCGTAGAAGTACACTGCTCCCAGTCCCATGGACACACATTCTGTCCAGATATGACAATGGGAGATTGGAATAACATAGGAATAAGAAGGATTGGTTCATTCTGGAGGCAATCTAATTTGGGGAAAAGATTTGGTCAGGAGTATCATTTATTTCTAGCAGAAGACAACCAGAATATTATGTGAAGTCTCTAGGAGTTCTGCACTGTAGATGAAATATACATTCTTCCAGAACATGTCTTATCTGGCTTCAGCTCTCTTCTTTGATGCCATCTCACTATTCTGATTCCAATGTCTTATATTAATCTTGCTTACTTTCTACAGATTTATTATCATAACAGATTAAATATAAAAACATCCTTTTCCATGGGAAATCTAGTAAAATGAATTGTTTAATTTGTCCCCTTCTTCTTTGGAATCTCTGCTAACTGCATCTTCCTTGGTCTGTCTTTCCTGAAACTCCTAATATAAAATTTTCCAATACACATTTTTTTCTTACCTAGAAAAGTGAATCATGTTTCTTTTTCAAAATATGGTATTGTTGCTGACCTTCACATGAAAATGTCTGAGGTCCTTGTCTTCATCCTTCGCGTTGGCACAAATTTTCTATATTGTAGTTCCCCCATACAAAGAAGAGCTACCTTTGAAGGAGATGCACAAGCCGCAGGAGATAAAGCATGATATTTCAGCATTGAAATATTCAGACCACTGGGAAGATTCTGTCCATCCTTTCCTTGTAGACCTTTAGTACATTTTCTCCTCTTTTTTTCAAGTGTAACTACAAAAGCATTTTTTCTTTTAAAGAATCCTCTTTTCCATGAACATACAAAAAAACCCTGTTTTTAAGCTAGAGATTTATGAAAACACTGACTTTCAATACTTTAAGTGATGATGAACTAAAACCATGTGGAATTTTCAATGTAAAGTCTTGTCAGAGCCACCAGAAAAAAAAATTGTATTACACATGTTCCTTGGGAAATGATTCTTTGAATGTGCAAAAGGTAGCTTCCACAGAAAGATCAGTACCTATGGCATGTGTTAACAAAAACCTGTGTCAAGTAGGGTGAAAAAGAAATGGCAGACACACTCAGTTTTGCTGTCAGCCTCCACTTATCACTCATTGTAATCACTGAGGTCTGAAGTTGAACTGTCTGAAGTTGAGTGGGAAAATATAATAAGACAGTGTGCACCATCCATTGAAATAATGTGAGAGTTTGAATAGTTGAGGATAGAGAAGACTCCATAAACTTCCCATTTCTTCTTCTCCCCTCTGAAACTTCTGACATCTTTGAAATATGATCACAGGAGATCACTAATCTATCTTTCAACTCCTGAACAGAGTATTAGTGCCCTTATCTCCAGTTAATGGGTTTTACTTCAAGAATCAGAACAACTCAATAAATTCTCCTCATCTTGTTCTTTCTTCTACAGGCTTTCTCACACATACTTTCCTGTTTGTGTTTCTCTTTTTCTTTTTTT
Organism: Lagopus leucura; assembly: GCF_019238085.1. Lineage (NCBI taxonomy): Eukaryota > Metazoa > Chordata > Aves > Galliformes > Phasianidae > Lagopus > Lagopus leucura. The sequence continues at coordinate 37,543 of NW_024969507.1, read as the reverse complement.
CCCCTACTTTATTTTTTCATACAGCTTTGATACTCTCAGAAAAAAAAAATACCCAAAAACCTAGGAACACCTTTTACAATTATAAGTGCAAGTATAGCAAAAAAATAGTTCTGAAAATATTAACTGCAGCTGTACGATTGATCATCCTGCTCACTGTACAGAGAATAACTTAAACATGCTTGACTAAAGTAGGAAATAGTGGTTTAAACAAAAACAGCTGGAAGACAGAATTCTTCTAAGTAGTGTTTCTGTCTTTCTTTAATTTCAAATATACACTGTAAATGGCATTTCCTGTCTTGTAACAGTCCTCTCGATATCTGCTCTAAACTTAAAGGGCAGTGTTTAAGCACTGTTAACATTTTTTGAAAACACTTGTTTTTAAAATATTATGAGCCAAAATCCAGATTACTGTGATGCTTTTCATAGTCCGAGTTTATGTGAAAGAGAAATCAATTCAAGTTTCCTTCCTAGGTGAACAAAAAATGCTACGATTTTATGTAAATTATAGAGGATCATTAAATTGTTTAGTAGGTGATTTCAAAAAGGCCTCTTTTCTTCGTGCCTTGTAACTTTGACCCATAAAGGCATTCTTGTGAAAAGGAGTTTATTGAAGACAAGCCATCCTTTTGATTCAACCAGCCATAAGACTACGTAAGTAACAGCTATAATCAGAGCACCAACTGAATTTCTTCAGTATGATATTCCCACCTGTTTCAAAGCAAAGTATTTTGAGGAGGTGAAGGAAATGACAGGCACAAAGCAGGAAAAAAAGGAGCCAGTTTTATCCTAGAGTAACAAATAAACATACAAAGGAGACTTACCAAGCACTGTCAGATGGGTGCCCTGTCCAAAGTTCAGTGGTGTGTTTGCACAGTAATTTGAAGAAGTACCAGAATTGGCTGCCACTATCAACAGCAATTAAAACCTCTATGATAACAGGATATATCATATCTCCCACTAGATCACATACAGAAGGAATCTTTCTTCTCTCATCTGTATTAGAAAAAAATGTACTTTTTTGCAGAAATATATAGAATATGATTTCAGGAGGTACTGTATCCAGCCAACCCAGCCTATCCAGGAAGTAACTATTTTCATTTCTGTATCCTGCTTCTCAACATTAGTTTCAGAATTCAGCCTGAGGCATCTTTTGTAAATAAAAGCAGAAGCAGTGAATCTCTCCTCTTTCTGCCATCACTAAGCTTTGCTAATAAGCACTTGAATTTCTGGAACTCACCCATCCACCCATCCTGCATTTATTTCCCTCAACTTCCCTCCTGCCTGATTTTCGTACAGCCCTTTCATACTCTTTTACAAAACAAAACAAAACAAAACAAAACAAAACAAAACAAAAAAGCCCATGTATTTGTTAAAAGTACAGACTTCTTTTCCTCATCTGGTACTGCTGCTAGGGTCCAGCATCAAACTCTGCTAGAAAATAGTCCATCCTACATCCAAAGGAGTATCCTGTTGTATTTTCTAAAGGATAGTGTGGGAGTGGGAGTTAGATGGCATTCTTGTAGCTCTTCCTAGAAGTTACTTATCTGACTTAGTGCTTTTTTCCTAGCAAGAACAGTGTTGTAGACCTGTCAAAATTGTTTTGCTTTTCATGTGATAGTATTGTATTCATCTCTCCTCAAGCACCAGCCAGGTAGAATCTTAAAGGTCTCCGTGCAGGAGCAGATAGATACTGCTTGAAGCAGTATGGTTCCCCTGTGGCCATTAAGTAATGATCAAAAACTAGCTGATTCCTGTATGAATGGTGTCCTCTCATGGTGGAAATATCTATAGATCAATGATGGAATAAGCAAAATATTTCTTCTACTTACAAGGGCTGCAATGAAGTCCAGACGACAAATCTTCCTGTGTGAAGAAAAATAGGAACACCGCCAGGATTTTATCATGGGATCAAAGAATTTTCATGTTCGCGACCTCTCCAAGAGGAGAGAGATCTCTATCTTTTGTCTATCCATTCTGGCTGAGTGAACTCCTCAGGAGCATCAGTTTACCCTTTTCAAGGAGTGTTTCTGTAAACGCCTTCCAAAGAAATGCATCAGACTTTCCTGCCAGTGTTCTTATGATGACTGAATATAATGCTTTCTTCAAGTCTACCTTAAGAGGCTGAGGACAAATTTCACAAAGTCTGTTCTTATACTGACTGTACTATGGAAAATTAATGGTCTTGACTGTCAAGACTTTCAAAGACAACTGTTGGGATAGAAATAGAAATGCTTCTGTATCTCTGCATGCTGAATTGCACTGTGCCATTTGTCTCCTCCAACACATTGCCACTCAGGAATCCAATCTCCAATCTTGTATATATATCTGGTAAGAAGCAGGAAGATGGCTGTGACAAACTGAAAACTAGAAAGACACAGATGTGTATGATCATACCAAACAGATGCTAAATACCAGTAAGAGGATAAACAGTACAGGTGCACTAAAAAAATGATTACAGTTTCTGTCATGGGGTAATTTAGGGACAAGGCAGTCACAAGAAGAAAACAATATCATCAAGTGACATAGTATCTAAAATAAACCTACTAATATATTAAAATGAGTGTGACAGCTGGACAGAAGGTTTTATCCTAAGGTTTCTGACATGCACATGCATATACATGCTCTGTACAGCAAACCCAGCAGACAGACTCTTCAGTATAAGTTGTGGCCAGCACCCTGGACTTGGGTGAACAGGACACTCACTCATTGGTGTTTTTGTGTTCTTTGAGGTCACCTGGTTTATAACACGCAACTCAGGATCAGTCTTTTACAGTATTGGATATTCATTAATGTGTTTACCTGGAGGAACTCTTGTCTCAACTGTTTTCTCTGGCTTAGATGGCTGGCATAAGTCAACATCGATCTTGTTAGTCACGTCTCAGTGGATCGATCTCTTTGATTTTACCTATATCTGAAGCCAATTCACATTTTTTACCTACGTAACATTTAATTTCCAGCTTCCCACTGTTGTATGTAACTAGGCTGAAAACTTTTTAACATTTTTGGTGGATGCAGCCTGAAAATCTTACTTATAATTGTGATCTGTGTTTTGGTTCTCTGTACGTACTGTCTACAGTCCTCTAAGAACAGGACAAATGTAGTCAAAGCCAAATTTTATCTGAGTGGTAATTTTAGGCAGGATTCATATTGATGCTTTCTGTCAGAGTCTGAGTGTGCCAATAGGTGCAGTGTACCTGATCACCTTAGCTTAGGACCTAATCCTTCACCCTCTGTACATGAGACCAGGATATCTATTTAAGATTAGACCTAGGCCTTCAATTCTTGCGTGAGCTATGTTGTAGGTGAAACTCTATCCAGTCTTGTCTCTGGTCATGTACTCTGAGTGAACTATGTACCTACAATGTTGATAGCTTGTCTTCTAGATGTACCCCTCATAGGAACAGTGTAGATTTTCATGTCTTTGGTCTTGTCCCTTGGACAGACTTTGAACTGCAAGTTTATGCACAGCAACATACCCCTGTAGCAAAGAAAAATAATCATTTTCTGGACTGCAGAGTCTTACCATCAGGATGAAGGAGGTGATTTGATAAGGCCACATCTGGACTGCTGTATTCAATTCTGGGTTACAACCAGGAGAGATATGCAGATATTGGAGAGAGTTCAGTGAAGGAACAGAGTTGATTAAGGAACTGGAGAATTTCTCCTATATGGAAAGACTGAGAGAGCTGGAACTTTAGCCTAGAAAGGAGAAGGATCAAGTAGGTATCTTATTTTTGTGCAAAAATATATGAGAAATATTTAGCAGAAGACAGAACCAGGCTGTTTTCAGTGGTGTCCAGTGACAGGACAAGAGAAAATTGGCACAAACTGAAACACAGGAGGATATACTGAGTATCAGGAAACAGGTTCTTTTTTTTCTTGTAATTATGACTGAACACTGGAGTAGATTGCACAGAGATGCTGTGGAATTGTCATTCTTGGAGACAATTAAAGTCCATCTGGACATGATCATGGGCAACCAGTCAACCTGATCCTTGATTCTGCTTGAGCAGGGGAGCTGAACTAACTAATCTCCAGAGATTTCTTCCAACATCAACCATTTTGTGATTCTGAAAATCCACATTGTATCCTTCTTTCCAGTCTCTGAGCTACAGCCTATCCTATTTCTGTCTTCTTTTGCTCCTGACTGGACATCCTAGATTTATTCTCGATCTGGTTCACTGTTTGCCTTTCTTGGAACTCTACTTGATGTGTGCAGGTGCTGTGAGATCATGTCTTTGATAGTGAAAACACTGCCTGAGTTGTGGTCACCCTTGACTCCTGGCTTTCTTTCCCAACTAGCCCTTGCTGTTCCTTGTCAGTTTCTCAAACAGCCTAGAAGTAAGACATGGAAGCCAGAGCCCCATGAGGGGCTTCAGCAGGGAATCAAATTGTTCAGCAGTCTTCAGCTGTTTTGTAGAGAAGTGACTCAGAATGAGCTTCAAATGTGATCTGTAGTAGGAATGATTTGTGCAAACATTGAATGCAAACCAAGCAATAGAATGAAGTAACTTAAAATAAGACATGGGAGGTTGTTTTACAGTGCAGGAGCACAATAATTTGGCTGGAAAGAGATTAACATGAATTAATGTTTGGGAACTGATTATCTCTGGACTGAAATGACGTACTCAAAAATGAAGATGCTGAGCTACTGCAATAAATTATCAAGAAGGAAGGTATTTTCCTTAAAATTGGTTAAAAGGCTGCAGACAGGGTGTGGTGATTAATGGTTCTATGTCCAGGTGGAGGCTGGTAAATGTCATGGTTTTGTGATTTTTGTGAATATCGGGCCGAACCAGCCTGTAAACTGTTGACAGTAATGAGCAGTATCCCTCAGAGGTCTGTCTTGATACCGGTGCTCCTTAACATCTTAATCAATGGCATCGATGATGGAATTGAGTGCACTCTCAGCAAGTTTGCTAATGAACCAACCTGAGTTGGTGCAGTTGACGAAATGGAAGGAAGGGATGCCATTCAGAATGACCTCAACGGACTTGAAAGGTGAGCCCAGGTGAAACTAATGAGATTTGATACAGCAAAGTGCAAGGTTTTGCACTTGGGCCGGAGGAATCCCTGGCATCTCTACAGACTGGGAGGAGCAGTCCTTGACAGCAGCCCTGAAGAAAGAGGTCTGGGGGTCCTGATGGGTGAAAAACTGAGCGTGAGCCAGCAGTGTGCCCTTGCAGCTCAGAAAGCAAATGGTATCCTGGGCTCCATTAGAAAAGGAGTGGCCAGCAGGGACAGGAAGGTGTCTGTCCTTCTCTACTCTGCCCTTTGTGAGACCCCATCTGGATGGAGTACTTTGTAAAGGGTAGATAACAGCAGGACAAGGGGAAATAGTTTTAAGTTGATGGAGGGAAAATTTAGGTTGGATGTCAGGGGGGAGTTCTTTACTATGAGCAGTGAGGTGCTGGAACAGGCTGCCCAGAGAGGTTGTGGATGCCCTGGAGGGGCCCAAGGGCCCAAAGCCAGGTTGGATGGGGCCCTGGGCAGCCTGGTCTAGTATTAAATATGGAGACTGTTAGTCCTGCCTGTGGCAGGAGGGTTGGAGATTCGAGATCCTAGAGGTCCCTTCCAACATAGGACATTCTGTGATTCTTTAATTCTCTGAAATTAAAATTCATTAGATGATAATTATCTTAGATGATAATTCAGTGGTTCCTTTTAGACTTTTGATAGAATCATGGGCTTATGAAAATTGTAGCTTTGAAATTAGTTTCCAAACTAGTATTGTTACAGGCCTTGACTTGTTTCTACCAGACACTGGAATCCTGAGCTCATCTCATGGTTTATCTTTTCCAAGAAAAATGGGGCATTTATCCTGTCTATTCTTTTGCCTAATTCTATTGTTTGGACAGAGCAACACTTTTATATCAACTGTAGTTATTTTGTACTTTGAATTTCTTGGTCTCCTTCAGCACTGAAAAGAATTACCAAAACTATGTGCAGCTCATTCACATACTGATCAATTAACATAGGATAAATATCAACAGTTCTCTGTACCTTTTTATCCTTTTCCTTGGGAGTGTTTCTGTCACGCTCAAAAGGGAAAAATCCTTCGAGGCCAGATTCATGAGGCTGGACAGCATGCTCATCACTATAAAGATATCAAAAGATGGGAATGTACAGTAGTCTTGACCTTTGGGAGTGAAAATACTTATTACCTTGCTTTTTGAACTCCAATCAGCAGTAGAACTGGTCTGTTATTTTCAGTCTTCCCACAGCTATATTTTCATAGTAGTCAAGCTTTCATTTCACAGCCTTCCTACCTCTCTCACATGATACCATCAGCCCTCTTCCTCATATAATACTGGATATTATAGAACAGTACGTTTATTCTCTAGGATTTATTTTTTTCCTCCCACTATCCTCAGTAAAGTAATGATTGTCAGATCACAGGAACACCCCTCCTGCTCTTCACATTCATTTTGCTTTCCTTTTTCTAGACTGAGATTAGGCCTATCTTCTCAGTTATGAATAGCATAAATAGTAGCACAAAAGCTATTGAGAAGCTGGGGATGAAATATTGGAAACCTGTTTTTCCTAAAAATAATCAAAATGTACCACTGCCTATCAAAGTGGTGCTGTATACTATTGATATCTTAGGTGCTCTAAGATGGCTAGAAGGGAATGGCAAATTCTATTTTGGCGAAGTCAGGAAGGGGGTCAGAAAAACTACTACCTTATCCTTCAGGAGGGTGGACTTTGAACTATTCAGGATATTGACAGAGACAGTCCCTTGGGACTTTGCCCCAAGCAGAAAAGGGTCCAGGAAGGATGAACACTCCACAGGGAGAAAGTCTTCGAGGTGCAGGAGCAGGCTGAGCTACTGTAGTATAAGAGAAAAAAAATTTTTAATATAAATATATTAACTGTAAGAGGAGGGCTGAGGAAAATCTCCATTCTTTACTGGATGTGGCAGGGAACATGACCACTGAAGATAAGGGAAAGGCTGAGGTTCTCAATGCCTTCTTTACATCTGTCTTTAATTGTAGGACCAGTTATCCTGATATCTTGTTATCCTGATATTCTGATGGAAGGATCCTTCTGATCTGGAAGTCTGGGGTGCAGAGCAGAATAAGCCACCATTCAGACGGAAACATTTAGAGACCTACTACTCCACCTGGACTGTCACAAGTCCATGGGGCTAGAAGGGATCCATTTGAGTATGCTGAGTGAGAAGGCAGAGGTGATTGTCAAGGCACTTCAGCAAAGCCTTTGTCACTGTCTCCCACTGTATTCTCCTGGAGAAGCTGATAGCTCCTGTCTTAGACAAGTGCACTCTTTGCTGAGTGAAGAACTGGACAGATTGCTGGGCCCAGAGAACTGTGGTGAACAGAGATAAATCCAGCTGGCAAGCAGTCACAAGTGGCTTTCTTCAGAGTTTGGTATTGGGGCTTGTCCTTTGCTGATCACCCGAATGAGGGGACTGAGTGCAGCCTCAGTAAGGTTGCAGATGATGCCAAATTGGAAGGAAGTGTCCATCTGCCTGGACAGTAGGAAAGACCTACAGAGGGATCTAGCCGTGCTGGATCGCTAAGCTTAGGCCGAGGGAACTAGGACTGTTTAGTCTGGAGAGGAGTAGGCTCAGGAGAGACCATATCACCCTCTACAACTACCTGAAAAGAAGTTGTGGTGAGGTGGGGATCAGCCTCTTCTCTCACATAGGACTAGAGGGGAATGGCCTCAAGTTGCACCAGGGGATTATTTGGGTTGAATTTTAGCAAAAATTTCTTCTCTGAAAGAGTGGTCAAGCACTGGAATGGGCTGCCTAGGGAGGTGGTTGGATACCCATTCTTGGAGGTGTTCAAGAAATGTTTAGTTGTTGTACTAAGGGACATGGTTTTGTGGGGAAATATTTGTGGTTGGTAGATGGTTGGATTGGACGATTTTGGAGGACTTTTCCAACCTTGGTGATTCTATGATTCTAAGTTCCAAATGTTTTATTTGTTGTTATTGAATCTAATAGCCCAACAGAAACTAAACTGCCGTCATTCCCTGTCCCCAGTTCCATCCACTGGAAATTATATATTGTAAAAAATAAATTATATTAAAGAAATCAAATAAAAACAAAACAAAACAAACAAACAAACAAACAAAATAACCCAGACACACAGTACAAAAATACACATTGACAGAACCAGTGTCCTGGTTTTTCCTGGGACAGAGTTAATTTTCTTCCTAGTAGCTGTTATGATGCTATATTTTGAAATCTGAATGCGAAATGTGTTGGTAACACACAAATATTTTAGTGTTGCTGAGCAGTGCTTATATTAAGTCAAGGACTTTTCAGCTTATTTCACTGCCCTGCCTGTGAGGAGGTTGGGGGTGCAAAAGAGAGGACAGAATCAGGACAGCTGACCCAAGCTGGTCAAAGGGACATTCCAGAACATGTGACAAAAACAGAGGAATTGGTGGTGCTCCATCACTGAAGGATGGGCAGTTGGTGGTAGCAATTACATTGTGCATCTTTTTTTTTTTTTTTTTTTTTGCTCTATCAAGCTATCAGCCTATGAGCTTTATTTTTTCTCCAATTCTCTCTCCCATCTCACTGCTGGAAGGAGTGAGCAAACACCTGTTTGGTGCTTATCTGCCTGCCTCAGCAGCCAGTCATGCAACGTAACACAAGGACAAAAACTTAGCACCACGCAAACACAAACATCAACAGCTGCATCACTCTTTTCTCCTCTGTCTGATCAGGATAAAGGTCTGCCAACAGAAACTATACAAAGCGTGAATCCCTCCAGTAGCTCACCTTGGACACTCAGGCTGCTCAGCTATTCAGGAACTGGCCCTAAATCGTTGATCTCCTCACATGCTTGTAGAGGGGCATATGAAACTCTGAAGACTACAGCCTCACTCTGCTTCCTCGTACTGACACTCTCTCCTTTTCACCTCCTCTCCTTATCTTCTTTGAAGATACAAAACTTCACTTCCATCCCTCCTCCTCCCTCCCCCCCCAGACACACACATTGAGACCCACACATGTGCATTATCAGTCTCCCAGCAGTTGACCTGGATCCTTACTCTCTCAGTCACTGATAGTGGGGCATGCAAGATTTTAAAGCTTGGAACCCCACTTTATTTTCCAGAACACAATATCAGCAATGGATGAGCCTTCTAATATTCACATAGAATTCAGATAGAATCTTCCTCTCAGTATTGTCATTGAATGTATATATTTGAATGTGTATATTTTGTAATACTAAGTGTCACTGAAGTTGTGATGTAGAATAGTATTGCAACAAAACATCAAGTTGGGATAAAACACTCAAACTTCTTGAATGGAGTGACACAAACTTTATTCCTGATTTAAGAAGCTGACACCTCTGAGCAGTAAGGAGGTGTTTTAAAGCTAGGATAGAGATTATCCTGCATGTCCATGGGAAATCTGGCAGTGATTAAAACAAAGCTGAAAGAACAGGAGAGAACAGAGAACCATCAAGAAAGAGGATATTACAAGCTTGGACTCTACTGCAGAAAAGAAAAACGTGGAATTTGTTGTTTTCCTGTTGATGAGATGGAGGAGATTATTCACTTATTCTTTATATGGCTTGCTACCAGCCTAAATGAAAACAAAACAGAATAAATAATTAAGCAAGAACATGGTGAAACAATAGTCCAAATTTACAACTGCCTGTACTGTCATGTTTCCTGAGAGCATGCTCAGAAATGAGCATGTCAAGTTTTGACGGGGCCAGGCTCTTTTCACTGTCATGCAGGAATAGAACAAGGGGCAGGGGGCAGAAACTAGAGCATAAGAAGTTCCATATAAATAAAAGGAAGAAGACTCACCTGGACACTTTCCTGTGCAACCTACTGTAGAGAATCTGCTTTAGCAGGGGGCTGATATCTAGAGGTTGATTTCAACCCCTACAATTACGTGACACTGTGCTTCTGTGAAGTTGTAGCTCCTTCAGCCTTTCTTAGTAGCAAGAACATATCTTGCTACAAAAGTACCCATACAGATTATTTACTTGCATACTGAGTTAATAACTTTAAATAAATAAATAATAAATAAATAAATCACAAATGATTGTGACCCAGTAATGTACTTTCTCATGTAGGCTTCAAAAAGGAGGAAAAAAAGTCTTGAAAACAACTGGAGCTGTACTCGTACTCGCTCTCAACTGTATTATGTCCCTTCTCAAACACAATTCCCAGTCTACAACTAAAGGAAGTTGGTGCTGAGGCTTCCACTACTCTTACCAGAAATATCTATCAGGAATTTGAAAAGATTACAGATAAAAAGTGTTTTATGTCTGTTACTAGCTACCTAAAATTCTCCCATTTTCTTTTAGATTTATCCCATTCATTGTTTGTATCTTCTTCAAAACCCTGATTTTACTTTTGCTGCAGGCAAGTGTCCCTTCTCAGTGATTACAGAAAAGCATGATGTGTCTGATATTTCCCTTCTTTGCTTTCTGTAGAAGTTGTGCTTAGTACTTCTTATCTTTCTCCATATGTTTTCAGAAAGAATTTCTCTGCTGGACAGCATTGATTTTGTTTGAGCTCTGGAAAAACTGTAACAGAAAACTTACTACTTGTGATTTTTTGTAAATTTTGTTTTGTCCACTAATTCTTGTACTAGTAAACAAGCTCAGCCTGAAAGTGACACATCAGCGTACCTTGACTTTCCACATCAGAGCGCACACCAAAATTGCATAGAGGAAGGCTTTGCCACACAGAATGAGGTAAGTGAGCTTCATAGAATTTCCATAATGCAAGTAGGACTCTGCAAAACAAATGCAATTTGCATATTAAATTATCACCATCAGAAGAGACTTGATACAATGTACCAGAAATACTTGAAATCTTTAACTAAGCAAAGGAATTACAGTCAAATGAATGGTTATGTTGATATCTGAGATAGCACAGAATGGGAAAGAATATTGTGATTCAAAGAATGACAGGAGAAAGCAATCCTAGAAAAGACACAGACTGGCTTTATGATAAGAAAATATGTTCTGACTGGGAATGGTTAACCTCTGTGTTACCACACCTGATAAAAATGTAGGCTGGTCATGCAAATCCCCCTTAGGAAATTGATGTAAGTTGAATTACAAAATACATTTGTTTTCACTTGTTATTGTCAGTAGATGCTGTCATATCAGGTAAGTTTTACACAGCACAAAATAACATTTAGCCTACTAAAGGCTATTTAGCCTTTTATTTTAACGGCTTTCTGATCTTGCCTGACCAAACTGGTGGTCTCCTATGATGGAGTGGAGGCATCATTGGACAGAGGAAAGGCAATGCATGTCATCTTCCTGGACTTCTGCAAAGTCTTTGACATGGTCCCTCACCACATCCTTCTCTCTAAATTGGAGAAATACGGATTTGAAAGATGGACTGTTCAATGGATTAATAATTGGTTGACTGGTTGCAGCCAAAGGGTTGTGATCAATGGTTCCATGTTGGGGTGGAGGCCGGTCAACTCCAAGGTGTCCTCCAAGGGTTGGCTTGGGACCAGTGCTCTTCAACATCTTCATCAATGACATAGATGATGGCATCAAGTGCACCCTCAGCAAATTTGTGGATGACACCAAGATGACCAGTGCAGTCAATACAGTAGGGGGAAGGGAAGTCAACAAGAGGGACCTGGACAGGATGGAGAATTGGGCCCATGTAAACCTATTGAGGTTCAAAAAGGCTCTTGTGAGGCCTGATTTGGAATAATGCAGCCAGGCCTGGGGCCCCCAGCACAAGAAAGACATGGAAACTCTTGAAATGGATCCAGAGGAGGGCATCTATGATCAGAGGGCTGGAGCACCTCTCCTATGAAGAAAGGTTGAGGGAAATAGGATTGTTTAGCTTGAAGAAGAGAAGGCTCTGGGGAGGCCTCATTGTGGCCTTCCAGTACTTGGAGTGTATGAACAGGAGGGGGAATGGCTGTTTACATGGGTGGATAGTGATAGAACAAGGGGAAATGGTTCTAAACTGAGGCAGGAGAGGTTTAGGTTAGATATTAGGAGGAAGTTTTTCACTCAGAGAGTGGTGACACACTGGAACAGGTTGTCCAAGGAAGTTGTGGATGCCCCATCCCTAGAGGCATTCAAGGCCAGGCTGGATGAGGCTCTGGGCAGCCTGGTCTACTGTTTGGTGATCCCAGACATTGCAGGGGTGTCGAAACTAGATGATCACTATGGTCCTTTTCAAGCCAGGCCATTCTATGACTCTATGATTTTCAATTTCGATGTCATAACCACTTGGCTAGCATGATTTTTTTTCTTTCATGGATGAACTTTCTGCTAGAAAAAAGATAAACATGTAGCTTTCCTATAGAAGGTGATGTTGAAGACGGGGGAGATAGAAAGGGCAAGTGGTGGCATGGAAAGGTTCCACATTTTCTTCCATTATTTCAAAAAGTAAATGTAGATAAGAATCATACAGAATGTTGCTCCAACCTTTACTGTTTGTTTGTTTGTTTGTTTGTTTGTTTGTTTTTAAAAAATAAAGGTGTCACTCAGATCTGAAAGGATAAGTTAATCTTCTAGAAGAAAGAAATTTAATATATATCTCTCTCACCTCTTATATTTACCATCAGTAAAACTGAAATACAGACGTTTATTTGCCTATGTGAAGGTGAGAAAATACACATACCTTTAGTAAGCATACATCCTGAAAGACAAATAAAAACAGAATGTCACATCTTTCTTTGGTATGAACAAACACATATTTTTGACGTTTCCGTTTACAATATTTATTTTACTATACTGTGTATTTTTCATTTTACGTTAGTATATATTTTATATTTTACTATGTTCTTACACTAAGAAAATTTGAATAAACCTTTGAAAATCTCTATATATAGATAATACTGTAGATACATGGTGCTGTGAATACGAAGACATACAAATACCTATATAATTACAAATATATTTGTGTCATGAACAAACCACTATATAGAAATAAATTACCCATATCCTCTTTTTTCCTCTTTTAAGTGATTTCTAACTTGTACACTGTAACACTAGAATGTGATGGAAAGTATGGCAATAACAGCAGGGTGGCAAAGTCTTCTACTGCAGCAAAAGAGGACAAGCCCAAATGCAGCAGCCACGGACACAGAAACAAAGGAAGAAAATCTGCTTACATTTGGGAGGCTTCAGGTAGGCAGGGATCTCCAGTGAGATATCCTCACCTCCACTGCCAGCCCTTAAAATGAGGTCGTGGAAGGGGGTGGATCCTGGTTCTAATCCTTCTGGTCACTCAGGCGTACTGCATGCAACTGAGCAACCCTGGGTTGGCCCTGCCTTCCTACCAGGTGCTCAATCACTGTTTCAAGCCTTGACTTAGCATTTCCTATGTAACTATGTAAACCATGGCAAAACTCTTATGTTTTTTACTCACCAGTATCACCATGGATGAATTTATGTATTGATTTCTGTCCATCGTGAAAAAATTCAGCAATACACTCAAAACGGTTCAGAGGGTTGAACCACTCTTGGGCTGAGATTCTCAGTCTGCTGGTCAATGCGTAAGTGCTCCCATTTGATGTGGAAATCTCATCTGTTCCCACTCCTTCTGTCCTCTTGTTGCCATTCACCTTCCAGACTAAATTGAGGTGATCAGGGTAGAAACCGGAGGCCAGGCATACCAGAGTGGCCTTATTCTTCTGTTGAATCTCCTGCTTTGACGGTGAAAAGATGGCCACAGTCGGTGGTATGATTTCACTCTTCTTCCCTGAAACAGTAATGTAGAAAGTAGCATAGCTCAAAGGCTTCATTATTCTTCTCAGCAACTCCTTTTAACTATGAATTTTTTGGGCTGTGCAACTGGCCTTTTAATAAATTCCTAGTAGACAGATAATTATCTGTAATACAGATATGCACAAGTGCAAAGATCATTAGTTATACAGTAATATAAAAGCTCTATCAACAGAAACGCAGTACTATTTGCATTTCTCTTGTCTCTATTAGAACAGAACAGTTTATAAGAAACTGAGCAAACGTATTGTCAGAAAAGTATACAGTAGGCCTGTATTTGTGATGTTGTACTAGGAGACAAAATTCGTAAGCATCTTCAGCTGACTGTGGCACATTCCTGAAGTTATAGTAGGACATGGTGGTTATTGCTACTTTCAAAATTTTACTTCTATGTGATACCTTACTTGTCGCTCAAGGTACGATACGATCTGAAAGGAAAGAATTATTCATTCTCACTGAATCACTTCAGGTACAAAATCTAAAACTGAGTAGGACAACTTCATCTTTAGTTCTTAACTTACTATCCTATTTTAAGACTACGAAATATTGCTTTATGCCATTTATTATTCAGGTTATGCTCAGAATAAGAAAACCTTGTGTAAGACTTTTGAAATAAAATGCATATACACTCACAAGAAAAAAACGTTTCATGTCCTAGATGATCCATGTCCTTATATGTATACATCTACAGTCAAAAAGGAGAAAGGAGCTAAAAGGCTACAGTAAGATGTTACTTACTAAGCAGTAAAGCTAAAATCAACCTTTTAGTATTTTTGTTATGTTTCATATATATTTCTCTAGAGGTCCTTTTTATTATTATTATTATTATTATTATTATTTTTTAATTCTTATCTAGCATGACAAATCCACCGGGTCTGCAGAACACACATGGAAAGAGAAATCCATGAAGAGAATTATGGACTAAGACTTTGTACTTTTTCTATGTGATGGAATTATATATTGTGGATGCTTTTCACAATCGTTTCCTCTTTTCTAGGGTGGACACATATAAATAAAAAGAGTTTTATGTCTTGCACAGATCTTGACCCCAAAAAGCCTCTGTATTTTCTTTCAACTGTTAGCCTTAATCATGATTGTCAGTGTTTACTCCACAAAGAGCCTTGAGCCCATACATATGAGCTCATACAGGCCTCAGAAGAGGTATAGTAATTTACAGTGATGTGTCTTCATAGTCAACTCACTAGAAAGTTTTGAACTCCTCTACTTACACTCCAGCTAGCACAAATTAAGGTTGATTACTTTTACTTCCAGTACCTGGTTGTGTGTTTGTTGTTTATTTTAGCTCTTAATGTATCTCTAGTATAACATCAGTGTGGTGGTCAATGAGTGAAGACATGAAAACAGATGAAGAAAAGAAAACACAAAATAATAGTGAGGGAGGTTCAAAAACAAGCAAACAACAACAAAACAGAAAAGGAAAGCTGTGAAAAAGGCTTGCAGAGAGAATCAAAGTAAAAAGAATTAAAAAGAAAAAAACAGCCAAGCATAGCCAACGAATTAGCGTATTTAAAGTGGAATAAGGAGACTGATGCAAGCAAGAATAGAGGCAATCATAAAATATGTTGTCAAAAGCCCATTCTGTTCTGATCATCCACGTTGGCCATATAAGATCACTGTTGCAATGCTTAACCACTCTCATGCATAAATGCATGTAAGCCCTGCCTTACACTCTTCACTCATCCCAGAGAAAACGTGTCGCAGTTCTTCCATTCCATTTTCATCATACTAAGATCACTTTCATGATTTCTTGTTATATTTAACCCATACTTTCATCTGAATATAATCTATGTGTATACTATATATCATCAAGAGAAATTTTCAATTGACCTTTACATTAAGCACTTGGGCAAAATCACAGCAGCTTGTGCATAACTTTGACTATGATGTCAACTCCAAATATAACTGCAGTTAAAAAACAAAGCTGAACCTCATCAGACTACAACCCACAAAGTCCTTGTGTTGCCCTTATCAGTCACTAAGTTCCTTAAAATGGGAATATTCAAAGGAACGTATTCTGGTGTGTATTTCTACAGTTTGCTATCAGAGCTTGCAGTGGCAGATGGAAAAAGTAGTTTTACTCTGGGATTCCAAAATGCTCAACTGATCACATAAGCTGTGTTAAATTCTTTTCTGCAACAGGAGAAGGCTGAAAAAGTAGATGGAGAAAAATAGAAGGAATACAGGAGAATAGGGCACTTTCTCTGCTCAGAAAAGCGAGAGAAAGAGAACACAGACTTTTTAAAAATCAGGAACAGTAAAAAAGAAAGATAAATGGAGCGACTGTCCTAGTGCAACTTCAAGCAGCCTGCTTGACATCTATAGTGAGAAAAGCAAAGTACCAGAAATCTGCTCCTTCCCTGCCATATTCAGCAGCCACAAGAATATGAATAGTGAGCATGATCATACCTCCTAAACGTTGCTTTTGATTGATTAACAGTGAGACAGAAGAGCTCACAAAACATGCAGACCAAAGAGGGATCTGTTTCCTTGGACAATGGGAGCAGAGTTATTTTTTTCACTTCTCCCATCATGAAGCTTTCAGTCAGGGAAGACAGAGCAGCACAAGTCAAAGCTAAAACGGATCTTAAAATTAGTGTCTGCAAACCCAATGCTTCCACATCCATCTTCCTTTTTTTTTTTTTTCTTTTTTTTTTTTCTAATAAACAATCTATAAAGCATTTGTCCTGTCCTTGTGGATGGGGGAAAAATTACCATTATTCTGCTGTTAGTTAAGAAGTTCTTAACAATACTACAATATTACATATACTGCAGAGATCTGACTTTTGACTTACCTAGTACTGTGAGTTTTGTCCCACTGCCAAAGAACAATCTTTCATTAGTCACACTATTTTGCACCTGCATTAAAACCTCTCAACTACTGTCCATTCTCTGAACAAAGCTTCTGCAGTAACCCTCCCTCATGTGGTAGACAATGAAACACAAAACACATGAATTTATGGTTTCCTAGGAAATACAGGAAAGGTCTGTAAAGGAACAGCAACTGCATGTCTGTCTAATCTGGTGAGACAAGTCCCAGAAATTCCTCTTCAGAGCTTTCTGATTCAGGCATAGGTGAATCAATTTGTGCATCTTTCAAAAATTCTTTACAGGACACTTAAGAACATGCAGTATTAGAACATACTCCTCATAAAGAGAAGGCAGATTTATTTCCTTATTTTCAGCTGAAAGGACCCAATTCCTTATTTCCCCATCTCCTTTCTATGTCATGAATAGCCTTTTCTTGTAAAATAAGTGTTTTGGGTTTTTTTTAGCATACAAGGTAGTTCATAGTGTCAACAGTCAATGATGGATCAGTGCATTGTTTTTCATCAGCACCTCAGATTCACACCGTATTTTAAAAAAATAATAATTAATTGATCACCTTCAATTGAGGGCCTACATTTTTTCATATGGAGAAAGAATTTTATCACTTGAAAGTTTTTTTGCTCTGCAATGAAGGGCCTGTTATAAAAGCA
Source organism: Lagopus leucura (assembly GCF_019238085.1). NCBI lineage: Eukaryota > Metazoa > Chordata > Aves > Galliformes > Phasianidae > Lagopus > Lagopus leucura. The sequence continues at coordinate 20,337 of NW_024969507.1, read as the reverse complement.
TCAATTCTTCTAATCCCAGGAATAATAGTAATGAGAAGAAGAGAACACCATCACTGGCAACCCTGCCTGCAACAGGGGGGATGGAACTTGATGATCCTTAAGGTCGCTTCCAAGCCAAGTCATTCCACGATTCTATCATCTATCAGTCTTAGAAATATGTTTGTTTTCTTCTGGATTTGGAAGGAGTCCAAATCCTGACCTATGATCCAGAAATAAATGTTCTCCAAGAGTTATTTTAATTTGAAAATAGTCTTAGGTGATAGGTGATATTAATCAGCTTTTTATCATCCATTCTGAAACAGTATGACTCTTATTCCAAATTGACTTTCTAGCACAATCCTGACAAACTTGTTGTACAGAAAGAATCTTGCCATGCTGTGGAGAGCTGTTTTCTAGAACAACTGATTGTTAAACAGAGGTGTTAGTATTGCCTGTGATAAAGCTGAGTACTTTTTGCTTGTTTTGTTAGCTAAAAACTGGTAGATATATGTCTCTTCCAGTTATCTGATTTAACATGTTTTAGTTTACCCCCATAGGATATAAAGTACTTTGTTTTTAGAGCCTTGATTTTCTTCTTGAGACCTCTCCTAAATGTAACTGTAACTCAGGTAGCCTTTCTCTATCTTTATTTTTTTATCTCCATTTTTATCTTTATTTATATTATATATATATATAATATTTATTATATTATCTTTATTTCTTTATCTCCACGATAACCTGGAAGCACAGTTACACTTTCCAAGAGCAGTGATTTTTGCAGATGTTGATTTATAAAGAATATTGATGACACACATATATTTTTCAACCCATTCTCAACCTAATTTGTTTGACAGACTGCTCTTTATTGCAGAAAATGTTTTCTTTCAGTTATTCAAAGTGAAAAGTGTGTCCTTACCTAGAATAGAACTTAACCTAGTCTCCAAAATAGACTGGGCAACTAGTACATCAGTAAAACATCAGTTTAATAAAGAAGAAGAGAATGCTAAAGTGAAATAATCTGATGAGAATACCCAGGATTTTAAGTGATTTAAAAGAAAAAAGAAAATCTTCTTACCGATCGCTGTAAGTTTCGTGCCACCACCAAAAATCATGTTACTGTCACTATGACATACTTTTGTATCATAAGTTAAGAGAAAAAGTGCACTGCAAGTGAGTTTAGTAAGCAGAGGCTTAAACAATGTTTGCCATATCTGGAAACTTAATCTCTATCTAAATGACCACGGCAGAGCAATAGCTTGAAATCTCATTGTAACATCTGTAGCATTTATAAGAGCATTTTTTCAGAGTTCACTTGTATTTTTGTCTATATTTCGTTCTTAGAGAGAGGTTCTGAAAAAACTATTTGCCATGTTCTCCTCACTGATATCATGTGCTATTCTCATTTTGTAGACATAAACTGTATAGAGTTGTTCAAAGTGGTGTAAAGGGGGTAAATGTCTAGAAATATAATTACTCCATAACTACAGCTTCCATATTGTCAGGCTTATACTCTAAACATCGAGATTGTTTTATTTCTTCAACTTGTGAAATTTAATAATCAAGTTGTTTTGTGGTGGTCACAGTCGCACACCTTTTCATTTAGTTGCTTCTCCTTTGTGATGGTGAATTAAGGCAAACCCATTTTTTTTCCCCTTCAGCCACCTGAGAGTCTTGCAGGATTCCATTCAATTTTCTGGTAGGTTGAAAGTAATTCACACAAGAACCGTCCAGAAGAATCACTTGGCTGGTCTCAGACAAATCCTTTATCATCACTAGGAAAAATTGCAATGAGATACCATGGAGAAGGATTTAAGAAAAACACTGCCTTGACAGGCATGAGTCATTCTGTGAATGCTGGAGACTTACTTGCAAGAGAAAGCCCTAACAACCTTTTTCTATATTGCTTCTGAAAGATCAATGCTACATTTCAGATTCTTCTGTCACATCAATAAAAAGCCATTTTGAGGGTAGCAGCAAACATTATTGCACCAGAAAGAAATCGTTTGCTTCACATACTGTGATAGATTTAGATGCATCTGCCGTCAGTCTGATGCGCTGAAAATTATTTCAAGGTCATCAGAATCCACTGGCTCGCTTTCCGGACAGGATAGGCTTGCAGCTCTCGGACAATGAAGGTTTGTTCAAACATACTGTGTCTGTCAAGAGAAACCAAGACAGAACATGTCCACCGTGCTGTAGAATGCTCTCCAGTTGTCTTTGCACTCTCTCCCATGTGACTTATGCAACTACAGGTTTTTGTAAAGACCTCCTGGGAAATGCATCATTGTGGATCCCCCTGTCCCCACAACGGTACAGTCTCGTACAAAAACAATTCCACCTGTGTCTCCACTCTCATTTTGTCATCCAGTCACCATAAAAATTTTCTGTGGAAACCACAGGCCACTTCCTTCCTCTGCACTGCTCTGTCTGTGATAGTCCAAATATCTCCTGCTGTACACATTACCCATTAATACATCATGCCAACAGTTCTTCCTTCAGACAAAAATGATTCTTTGTTACGATTACCTAGTTTTAATTGCACTTATTTTTCACTATGTAATTTCACGGCAATAGTCATGGTGCTTTCATCCCCACTCTTCTGCTTCAGGATAATAACAGAACTTAAGCCTTCTGTAATTGTTTTACATTGAAAGTGATTTGCTTACTACAGACTGGCGTTTCCCTTTATAGCCTTGCCGGACTGTGGATAGCCTCTTCAATCGCTATTGTACTTGCCATTTGCTCTGAAAGGGATGGAAGTAGGATGCTGGGCAATTAGCTTGTGTTCTCTGTCTGCCTGTTGCACGAAGCAGAAATACAGTCTTCTGCAGGTTGCTTATGACTGAGGAAAAAGCTTAATCTATTAGCAAGAGCTTGCCTTCATTTTGGAGACTAAAAGGGGAGGGGACTTCCAGTGACAGGTTATAAGGTACTTTCATATTTCTTTCTTACACGTAACTAAATGAAGACACAAAACTGCATTTTTTCCCCTGTACCCAGTTAGCCCAGGTATGATGAAAGATCTGTGTGAGACTGTGCAGACTGGCAGATACTGAGGCAATACACTGAAAGAAAGGTGCACGCAATATTTAGATATGGGGTATGTTCAGCCCATCCAGACCTTGTCTTCTCAAAGAAACTATCCAGGTATAGCAGCATGAATAAGCACCTGCAGTTCGTGTTGCTGCGTAATGGCTTCACTTGAAACTATTTTGATAATCAGTCAGCAGAAGATACAATCCTTTGAAATAAGGTAATTAGCCTGGGGAAAAGTCACAGATTGCTTTCTTTTAATTTATCCTGCTCAGCTAGGAAGAGCTGTTATAGCCCCAGGGAAGATGAAACATTTAGGATCAACACAGAAATCTACAAAAAGTTATTTCAAATACTGGACAGGCAATAGGTGTCTCTGCAATACCCTCTTTTCTACAGCAGCAAAACAGTATGCTTAACTCACTGATTTTAAAAATAATTGAGAACTTTTTTTTTTTTAATTTAGATTGAATTGTTTTAAAAAATACACTTAGGGTTTTTCTTTTTATGTCCAAATTACGACAGTAAAGGGATGCTACTTGCCTTCATTGAGTCAAAACTTTCTCTTACATCAGTAGCATTTGTTCCAAGTCTAAAACCTTCCTACTTAAATCCCTTTATGGATCTTACTGTCAGTAGCACGCTCTCTTAAACATGATGTCTTTTGTGTAAAAGCATGCAAACCACTTCCTCTGTATTAATTTTAAGGAGAAATTCTATGTGATGCTAATATCACACAGATGAGCACTATTACATAGATGGGCACTTTCACATGGTAATATCCAAGAAGTGCCAGCAGACAGCAGTCTTGTCCCATTTTAAAGTTCATATATAGTCCATCTAGGCATTTTAGGCTATAATTTAAATTTAAAATGATAGGGAGAGAGCGAAGGAAAGGTCATCCCTTCTTTTTAGTTTTCATATGTCTGATAGAAAGCTTCATGGGCCAAGATGTGTAAAGCTTCAGCCAAGAGGCAAAGGTGAGAGTCTGTGAACAAGAGATGTTTAGGGACAAGTTTTCTAACAATAGTATCACATTAGTGCAGAAATTTCTACAGAAAAGTAATGATCTCATTGATTATATCAGTCTTGGATTCATTTCTAGCTTACATAAAATGCAAGATACAGAGAAACCAGGTTTTTAGTCCAAATTTAGTATCCTGTGTCAGCATTTCTCAAAGGCCCTGGCAGCTTGAGAGGACATCTGCTTTTCCAGAGTCGTTTCTGCTTGCAGGAAGCACACTGATCCTCTCCTAATGGTATTCTGTCCCCTTGCACTCCACCTTAAGACCTTCTTCCCCTCAGGCACCAATAGCTCTAAGCCTGACCTTACCAATTTCTTGGGTTATAACTGTTACTAGCATCTTACTATCAATAAGTTCTTCTTCGCCCACCTTTTTTCTATTGTTATATACATTCCAGCCTAGTTTAAATAAGGCTATAAACTATCTCCTTGATTCAGTATGCCAACCAAAATATGGACTCTGGGAGTCCCCACAGTAGCATATAGATTGTACCTTAATACCAGTAATAGCCTGACAGTATGTATTTAAAACAGATATGATTTACATGTAGGCATTCCAACCTGTGATCAGTGTCATTAATTTAACAGGTAGCTGACATGGAAATTCACCTGATCGTGGATCTGGAGAGTATTCCTGAAAATACTCATCTGCAGTCTTCACGATTCCCCTGGTCTGTTGAGATTCCAAAGTGCTTGTCCCATCTGGGGGTGCCAAACCCTTGGTTACCCCAAACAGTTAAGAAAATTCTCCAAATCAAATGATAATTCACAAAGCTGACACTGGTTTATTACAGTGCTGGGTGCTTGGGGGTCTTTCTAGAAACCATGCACACCCCAGAGCTACATCCCTTCGAAATTGTAATTGTATTGTCCATCATAGAACTTCTGCTTTATAGAAACATAAGGTAACATTTAAATCACATTAGCATTTTTCAGTGAAGAATGCACTTAAAATGGTAGATATAGAATGTGTGTTTATATGCAGGTTTTGTTTGTTTGTTCTTAAAACAGGGGCAGAAGTTATACAAAAACAAATTTATTTGTGAATGGATTGGCTCCCTTGCTCCTTTGTCCTCCTTACACAGACATAGGTCTGTGTAAAGAGAGGCTGAAGTAGAATGTTCTGTGTTCATGTTTATGGAGTTCTCATGGGAAGAAATTCGCAGTGAGAGTCTGGAGAAGTGTAAATCTTGTGGAAAGTGATTCTTATTTCCCTGGGGCAACACAAGGCTGAATCTAAATGCTGGTCATCTCTGAAATAGTTACCTTTCCTCAGTGCTGACATACAGGAATTGGAGCAGATGTTCTGGGTACTGTGGAGCTTACTTCAAAAATATGTGCATTTATATGCTTCTATAGCTATGTGCACATATATATTTATGAATGTATGGACATGCAGTAACATAGTCTGTCTTCAGAGGTGGTGTAAGCAACATTCCCTAGACGCATTCAAGGCAAGGCTAGATGTGGCTCTGAGCAGCCTGGTCTAGTGGTTGGCACCTGTGATTCTGTGATCCTTTTCAACCCAGGCCCTTCTATGATTCTATGATCATATGTGTTTAACATATGAATACTTATACAATTTTCTCAAAGTTCCCACCTTTTCCATACATAGTAAATCTAACACTGCATCTGCACCTGTTATTCAAGGAGTCTTTCAGTTGGCTCATAGATGGAACTGGTATTGGAACCTGCTTGTCTTGTAGATATCTCTTAGACAATTCTTTGTCTCTTAGATTGCTCTTTAGTGCCTCCCACAATGTCTATACAAAAGGGCCTATTCTTATCTGTCTGGAGCATCAAGGAATCTATTATTTGAATACTGAATTGTTTAAGTCTTTTAGCATCATCACTATCTGTTCCAGGGCAGCAAAATGTAGTAGAATATTGGCAGGAAGGCTCAATCTTTACTGAAATAATACCAACATCTGGTATTTGAGGGCCAACCTGAAAAAATAAGAGACACTGCTTTCGGAGTAGTCCTCATACATAGAATTGTAGAATCATTAAGGTTGGAAAAGACCATTTTCATTTTAGTTTGCATACATCTGTAACAATATTGTTAAGCTTGCTAGTGTTCACTGATAGACAGCCCTGCAGTTGGTTTAGATAACTGGAAGAGCTGTATCTTAGTACCACGTAAATAAGTTCTGTTCAATCTTTGTACCAAGAAAATAAGGAATGTTCTCTTAATCTTTGTACCAAGTAAATAACGAGACCTCTGTTAAGTTTTTGTACCAAGTAGATAAGGAAGTTCTGCTTGGAGTCAGTTACTGAAGGTGTGAATAACTCTGGGAAAAACTCTGCGTACATAATATACCTCTGGGAAAACCTCTGCATACGTAACACAAGTAATGTATGTAAGCTGAAGATCTTTTGTGCAAAGTATGTATGATAGGAGCTCAACCTCCGTGCATCTGGTATTGAAAATAAATACCTGTTTTCTAACACACCAACTTCATGATGAGAATTTCATGATACACTGATACATGGTTATTACTCTGTATGTCCACCATGCACGTGTAACTTACCACAACTGTGTCTATGCACTTGTAGACCATGGTAAAGATTGTACTCACGCCATTTTAAGCCAATTTTTAGCATATCACTTCTATTTAGCTATATTTCATCATCTTTTGTTCAGTCATAGAATCATAGAATGGTTTAGTTCTTCGAGTTTGTAAGGAACATAGAAGGTCATATAGTCCAAATCCCTGTCGATGAATAGGGACAACCACAGGTAGATCAGGCTGCACAGAGTCTGGCCCAGCCTGGCCATAAATGGTTCCACGCATGGGATTCCCACCATACCTCTAGTCAGTTTGTGCCAGTGCCTCACTACTCGCATTGTAAAAAACTTCTTCTTTATAACCAATGTAAATTCACCCTCATTACGTATGAAGTCCTCTCACAGCTTTGGGTAGCCCTACATCTATTGAGTTCTTGAGGTAAGGACAATCATTTCAGGCACAGTGAATAGCACTATTTGACTCACTGATGATATTCACAGCATCATGAGAGTGTATATACGAGGCAGCCTCCAAAGTAATTATGACATAAACGTAGATATATTTCTGTTAATGGTTCTAGTAAGCATGGCAATATTCTCATAACCATAACAGGTGAGGTTCACAGTTTCTCCAGTTCTCTTGAGGGCATCTTCAGGCCAGAAGGAATATCACTATACTGATTGATGGTGTATACCACAACCTAGAGTCCGGGCTCCATTCCCTGACTTTGCCCTGGTTTTCTCTCTGCT
>NW_024969507.1:5451-13032 GCF_019238085.1 Lagopus leucura | reverse complement strand
AAAAGCAAATTTGTTACCTGATGTGCAATGAGCCAATTCCCACACACATAAGAGAGATATTTCTTCTAATTTGGGCCCAGGTGCTGGAAAGTTGAACGTTTTGAGAAATCAAAGACAATAACAAAAATTTCCTCACTGAATTTGTACATTTAATTCCCATATATTGAATCTACCTAATGCAGAAGGAACACCTACACATTAATAACGTTAAACAATCACAATAATCTATCCCCCTTTTGGGGGTTGGATTTTGGGTTTTACAACTATCTCTTGTTGATTTCTTTTGCTAAACTAATATATTGATTCTTAAACCAGTGTACTAATTCCTATTGCTGAACAAATGAACCAATCATGGTGGAATGTTCTTTCCTTTAGGTTCAGCGTCTTCGCTTCTTCTTCAGTAACCCATTTGGTCAGACATTTCCCACCCTAGTATGGAAGTGGAGCAATCTCCACTTTCATGTGGTCTTATGTTCAGGGTTCGTGTTTTCCCTCTAGTTCAACTGCCTTTCACTGGATTTATGTCCCAGTCTCAGGAGGAAGCCTAGAAGGGAAAACTAACTCCTTCAGTAGCAGCAGTTATTCCTTAGGGAATTACAAATGCCTCAGCTGTTTGTTTGGGTTCACCTCGGAACATTTTGGACTCAGTCCTCCAGGGTAAGTACTTGTTTCTCCAGCCAAAACCCTGACTCTGTCTCTTTCTTCCTCAAAAATGATGTCAAACTGACTGGTGCAGTTGACATGCTAGAGGGAAGGGATGCCATCTAGAGGGACCTGGACAGGCTTGCGAGGTGAGCCCATGCTAACCTCATGAAGTTCAACAAGGCCAAGTTCAAGGTCCTGCATCTGGGTTGGGGCAGTCCAAGCACAGAGACAGGTTGGGTGGAGAATGGCTTGAGAGCAGTCCTGAGGAGAAGGATTTGGGAGTGCTGATTGATGAGAGATTCAACATGAGCTGGCAATATGCACTTGCAGTAAAGAAAGCCAACTGTATCCTGAGTTGCATCAAAATAAGTGTGATCAACAGGTCGATGGAGGTGAATCTACCCCTTAATTCTGCTCTCATGAGACCCCATCTGGAATACTGTGTCCAGTTCTGGAGCCCCCAGCAGAAGAAGAACATGGAGATGTTGGAGCAGATCCAGAGGAGGACCTCAAAGATGATCAGAGAGTTGGAGCACCTGCACTCTGAGGACAGCTCTGAGAGAGCTGTGGTTCTTCTGCCTGGAGATGAGAAGGCTCCAAAGAAACATAATAGTGGCTTTCAAGTACCTGAAGGGAGCCTATAGGAAACTTGGGAAGGAACTTTTTATAAGGGAAGGTAGCTACAGGACAAGGGGAAACGGTTTTAAACTGGAAGAGGGTAGATTTAGACTAGATATTAGGAAGAAATTCTTTACTGTGAGGGTGGTGAGACACTGGAACAGGTTGGCCGGTTGTGAATGTCCCCTCCCTAGAAGTATTCAAGTCCTCCTGAGCCTGGGACTTAATTCCAGGGAAGGGCAGTTGAACTAGAGGAAAAACACAAACCCTGAATGTAAGACCACATGAAAGTGGAGATTACCTCACCTCCATGCTAGAGTAGGAAATGTCTGCTTTGAGCAACCTGGTCTAGGGAGAGGTATACCTGCCTATACCAGGGTGGTTGGCACTAGATTATCTTAAAGGTCCCTTTCAACCCAAACCATTCTATGATTCTATGAAAAAAGCAAGAGATATGCTGGGACTCATTGACATAATGTACATTACCTTCATCCTTAATGCTTTCCTCATAAAACTCTGGTAATAATGGGGCATTGGCACTGAGTATCCTTCCTGTCTACATGAGGCCAACATCCTGATCTCTTTCTTTTAATCTGTAGGATACATATTTTTGAAAGAGAGGAGATTAGATATACATAAACATTGAGGCCAACAGAGCTCCCAGTCCAGGCAAAGAATGTGGTAATATGATCAGCATATGTTGATTTAGGACAATTCTGACCAATGTACTTTCTAAGCAAAAACAAAGAGTGACATGAGCATGGTGACATCCTCCAACCACACCAGCCCAAGGACCACACCTGCCCATCTGCTGGGACTGAGCACTATGTCTGGGATCCAGACTATCTGTCAAGGCTAGGGAACGTTGCTGCTGGAGGGTAAGAAATACAGGACAGGGTATGTGTGCAGAAATCTGCCCAGTCTTCACCCAGTAGAGCTGATGAGAGAGAGATGTTTAATTCCAGGATAGGATACGTGTAGAAAAGAGAGTGGGTACATACTGTGATAGACATTCTTGTTTACACAGAAACATCTTCATGACACTTCTGCATGCAAAGCACCATCTCAGCTAATGCACAGGATCATGTTTTGTGGACTTCCCTCCTGTGTGACCCTTACCTGTGTGACTATGAAGTTCTACTGCTGCTGTTCAGCTTCCTCCCGGTGGTGTGTGTGAATCAGACAATATCTTACCCAGAGAGTTGGTATCAATCTCTGGCTGTTTTGGTCATGAGCACTCTGAACATTCTCCATGATGATTTAAGCAGGTTAAATATTGTCACTCATTCAAAGGTAGTGATCAAGATTTCCCATCACGTAATTTTTCAAAGTCAGCACAGCATGGACCCACAAAGGTGTGGCTGTGCAGGAGACTTCCTTTGTGAAGAACAGGCTCCCTCTGTTTCCAGGAAGGAGCAGGCTGGGCAAAGCATAGGTATAAAATGGAAGTCTATGTGTCCGAACTACTAGCCCTGCCCATTTTCTTTAGGAGAGTATGGAGTGAATTAGATAGTCCAGAAGAAAAAAAAAATGTTAGAGAGCTGGAACATGGATAGGGAAAGTAAAGAGGTGTGGTGAGAAGTTCTTATGGTTTTATGATTTTTGTTATTGATATTCCACATCATAACATCATATAGTGCACTGGGAGTTGAAGAGTTAATGCTCTTCCATGGAGTTCCATGGATTGTCAGTAGTTCTGAGTACCTGTCTCAGAAGAGAAGAACAAACTACAGCTCCTAGAAGACTTCTCTGTTCTGTTTCTGTTTTCCATTCAGAGGGAAATATAAAGCTGACTGGGAGTCATGAGACTTTTCTCTTTTTTTTCGGCCCATCTCCCTACCCTTTCTCTACCCCCGTCCCCCTTTTCTCAGGGCATGCATCTGTGGGTCCCTTTGTCCCATCAGTCACAGAACTAAGATGAACTGGGCCAGAACCTTGACAGAGGTCAAAAGAGGCCGGAAAACAAAGAGGGAGTAGATTTAAGTGAGGACTGAAGGGAGGGAGAAAGAAGAGGGGAAGCAAAGTATATTGTATGGATTGACATAAGTGAATATAATGTAAATGAGAGTAAACAAAGAAGGAAGCAAGAAATGAAAGCAGGAAAGAGTCTGAGAAAGAAGGGAAGGCTAAGTAGTAGAGACAGCGATATGTAAAATGGTATTGTCCTGCAACTTTGTGCAGTGCAGATGAGGAGGATAGTAGGCCCATTTTGTTCCAGATCTAGCTACTCTTCCTCATTCTTGACACAGCAGTATGTGCCAGAATCACTGAGAAAAGCATGCTTCATCAAGGTCTTCTACCTCCTTGAATCTCTCTGCTCTTGAAGTGGCATTGAAATTCCTCAGCATTTGTTTTACCACTTTCTATTGTAATAGCCACTAAGATCAGCCTGGAGTCATTCCCCTAAGGCAGCTTGTATTACTACATAGTTGTTCTGGGAGATTTCATCTTGAGGCTGCTGAGATTCACAGACTGGCATTGCCATTTGACTGTGTCTGAGGACTGCTCAGAGCCAAAGCTAGAAGGGAAAAGGACAAGTGTCGAGACAAGGGAAAGAAATGAGTTGATACAGAAATTAGGTTGATATGGAAATGAGGGCAGGGCAGGATGTGAATTCAGACAAAATGGAAAAACATGAACTAGGTGAGATGAAAGAAAAAAGGATAAGATATCCTTTCAAAATAATATCTGCTAAGAAGGACTGGTTAAACAAACTTATCTTGCAGGTACATGGCAGGAGACGCTAGCTCAGCACCTGCATGTAAATCTTGTTTGCTTGATAGAACAAAGAGTGGTAGACTTTACGGGATATGAAGATAGTTTTAGCTGGGCAAAACAACAAACACTGAACCCAGAGTTCAATACAAAGTATGTATTGTCATTTGCAATCCAGGAAGAAATCTCTCTAACTCCAATGCAGTGTTAGAAAGCAGTATTCCTATATTCGTCATGATATGTACCAAGTGACACGACAAACAAGTGCATGCATGTTTGTTCAGGTTCTACATATAAACAGTTAAGGCATATATATGCAGTACATTGGCTTATATATTCATTCTTTTCCAAGAACTCATTAATATCTCTCTGGGCACGTTTGGATTTAGGGTGGTCTTACATCCACTTTATCCTCACTTTTCCACCATCAGCATAATCACTGAGACTTTTGGCTGACCTTTAGCTTTTTTCCCCAGTTTGGCAAACTTCCATTGCTTGTTAGGCCATAATGAGCAACTTCTGAAACAATGTACATGAAATCCAAGGAAAATGTGCTTGCACCTGGTGAAATGCAAAGATAAGTAGTCCATTACAACTCCAGTGCTTCTTGTGAAGCAGAATTAACAGAAAACAAGGCCGTTCACACACTAAGCAGAGCTGAAATGGAAAATTTTAGAATTAGCACTCATTGATTTCTTTTGCTAAACTAATATACTGGTCCTTAAACTAATATATTGATCTCTATTGCTAAACAAACCAGTATAAACAAAGGAAACGAAGGGGGATACCTACTGGGGTAGGTGTGTGTGACAGGTATGGGGTATGAATATGTGACAGGTGAACCAAAAACTCTGAGTACCTGAAACAATGGGGAAAGGGGAAAGGACTCACTAGCATCAAGTTACAGGGATAAAAGAACAGTTGTGTCCCTCATGATTTGAGAGATCCTACAGGGGTATGCCCCTAGTGTATTCTCTCTTTATTCAAATAAAGAAAGCTAAGTCTCTCCTCTGTCTCTTTATGTTGGGATAAAGATAATTGTGCAAATCTATTGGAGCAGATATTGTCCCAATATAGGCATGGTAGGTTGTTAGAGAGGAGATGAGAAGGAATACGGAAAGGACAGAACAGATCTTCAGAACACTGGCTGAGTTCTCAGTATCCCTGTGATAGGCAAGAAATATTCCTGGGCAGTTTATGTCCTTAAACTAAACATCTGGAAGACATGCACATAGGGAAAAAAACAAACAAACAAACAAAAAAAAGCAGGCATTGCAGAGATCCAGTTCTTCCTACTTAACTCTTTCAAAATCTACTCTTAACACAGGAAGCTTTGAAAAATGGGCATGCAGATCAGACAAACAGTGATGGAATCTATGCAGATGCTCAGGAATGTGCTGAATTCCCTTACTCATAGGGGTCACCATGGCCACAAGGAACCAGCACAGAATCATGTGAAAAATTCTTGTCCTGTCAAGGTCCTGCCTTTTGTAGCTGCCCAGAGTACATGAAAAGAAAGAACTAAAGGAGGATGAGACACACTAGGGCTAGACAAAGCAATGGGAAGCATGAAATATAAGGAAGTATTGTCTGGCTGGTGACCCTAGGAGATGATGTGTACAATCACAGGAAAATATAGGCATTGCTAAGATGGAAGGGGAAATAGTGGGAGGTACACAATGAACATACAGGAATATGTATATGTCGAGGTTCATGAAGAGTCTGATTATGTGCTAAGCAATAGAATGCTGAGAGCTCCCCTTCAGAAGAAAGTTGGAAGAAAGAAGTTCTAAGGAGATGCTTTCAAGGAGATATTTATTTTTAAGAACAATGTGGCTCCCCATCTCCCAGTACGAAGGAGCAATCTGCAAAACAAGGAAGTGCAGAAGAGTAATCTATGTAGCTATCTAGCTCAACATCAATATCATGAGCAAACTGAAAGACCCCTTCCAAAAATTCCTTGATTGACAGATACAGGTGCAATGTTAGATTTAGTATGCATGACAGTTCTCAGAATAGGTGGGAACTTCATGGAAAATTTGTATGTTAAATGTATATAATGAGGGTGATTCAGCTCTGGATTGTGCACGCTATGTGGAAAGATCACCATGCACTAAACGCTGTAATAAACTGGCATTGGCTTTCTAAATTATCATTTGTTTTGCAGAATTTTCTTTGTTTTCTTGTTTTCTGCAACAGTATGAGGTCTCCTTTTTCCTATGGAGTACTGTGAGTGCAGTAATTAATGTCAATGAGAAGCAGGATCAAGAAGTAACCCAAAACAGCCCCTCCTCCATCTTTTTTTCTGAAAAGCAAAACAGTGCTCAGAGCTTCTATCTGCTCTCCTGCCTGGAACAGTGAATTTCATTGCATCTAGTTTATATTTCTCTCTGTGGCAGAGTTGGGCATGTTCCTGCTCACTACAAGGAAGAATGAGTGAGATTGGGTCCCAGCTTCTTTGCACTGTATCTTTCAACCTAGGATCTGAAGGGATAAGAAATAAAGCAGGCTGGGATCCCCTTTCCTGGATGTTGTCTCCAGCTCTGTTTCCTCCACAAAAAAAATTGCAGGTGTAGGAGATACTCAGAGACCTTAGCCTTTGCCTGCTTCGGCCACCTTTGTGTGATGGAAGTGCTCCAAGCTGCTGCAGTGATCACTGTGATGGTAATGAGAGGTATATGACAGATCAGTGCTCCCCAAGGCCTGGTCCAACAGAACTGATGACAGGGATGAGAAAGGAGTTAAATGCCTGTGCAGATTTCAGGGATACTCAGTGCCCTGTCATGAGGAGGAAGAAAGAATGAAGAGCATGGACTAAAGCAAAAGGTGTGAGAGAAGGGATGTGCTTGGGATAGGGAGCTGGATGGCTCCCTCAAACTTCCTTGATGATAGGCAGCAGCCCAAATTCCTTCAGAGGTGGATTCTCCCCTGAGACCTGTGGCTAAGCTGTGGAGCTTCGAGTGTCATGGTCTGTTGTTGCCTTCGGGAAAGGGATTTGGCAGTCCTGTTTCACAAGCACACTTTGACAAATTCAAGAAGCGCATGAGGACTGAGACCATCTGTGCCATTGCCCCTTCTGCCCTGTGAATCACCCCAGACAAGGTGATTTACTTTTCTGGCAGGACCAAGCTTGGCCAATAGGGGCACGGAGGACACAGCTAGGATGCATTTGGTAACACCACGAGGATCTTGAAAGTAGTTGGATAGTGCTTTACCAGCAATAGCTCTCCACTGCTCTGCTCACATACTCAGGAGATTCAGGACACAAACATACTGTCCACAGCACCTTCAGGTGTTTCTGTTCAGAAGAACATCCACATGCCTTCCAAATGAGGAAAAATTTCAAATAATCCTACACCTTTCCCTCCTCATTTAAGTTGCCAGGATATATGCCTCGGAGCTCTGCCTGATAACATGGAAGGAAAAGTAAGTGGGAATGTACTAATGTCCTCAGTGATACTAGATGTGAGGTGTGAGAGCAAAATTAATTGCTTTAAGATTAGACATTCCTCCACCCAACTACTAGGGACCTGGGCAAAAGGTTGAGTTTTTGGGGATCTAGTGGGAAAAGAAAAAGAAAAAGAAAAAGAAAAAGAAAAAAGA
>NW_024969507.1:0-5351 GCF_019238085.1 Lagopus leucura | reverse complement strand
AGAAAAAGAAAAAGAAAAAGAAAAAGAAAAAGAAAAAGAAAAAGAAAAAGAAAAAGAAAAAGAAAAAGAAAAAAGAAAAAAGAAAAAAGAATTACAGCAATTGCTGGGAGTTCTAGACTATTTCTGTTTTGTTTTTTTTTATTATTATTGTTGCTCATATCTTATATGATTAGCTTAAAAACAGAAAACCTTGGGAAAAGACTGAACAATATGGGAACATGTTAGGATTGTTAATAAGAGAATTGAGGCTATTCCAACATCTAGA
Organism: Lagopus leucura; assembly: GCF_019238085.1. NCBI lineage: Eukaryota > Metazoa > Chordata > Aves > Galliformes > Phasianidae > Lagopus > Lagopus leucura. The sequence goes on along the minus strand of NW_024969507.1, from coordinate 5,086 downwards.
CCCAGTACATCTGTCCAACCTTATCTATGCAGAGTGGGGATTTGATAAACACAGCTCCCATTGCATTATCTGGCAAAGAGATCAGGAGGAATCAAAAGGCTGCTGGACTTGAGTTCCCAGCCTCTTACTGATATCTTCACTTTGTATTCTTTACAGTGCCAAGGATCTCTACCTGGGATGATGGGTTATCCTACAGTGATCTGTAGGGTCCTTTAGGATTAATACTTCTGTTTGGAGTTACTGTATTATTACTGTTGATAACAATTTGGAAACCAAAATTTTAACATGGCAATCATTACAACATGGTGACTGGCATCACAGGCAAATCACCGACTGGTGTACTGATTGTGAAGGTATCATTAGATTACCAGACAACTCCATACAACTTGATAACCAATATGCAAACTTCAATATTTCCAATTCAGATAGCCACTCTAATTGAAAACTGTAATAACATTTGTCATGGTAGCAGATGAACTGGTGAAATTCAGAGATTGAGCCCAATAGCTCAAGCCCTTCATTTTCGCTGTATTTGTTTTAACTTTGCCATCTTAATGAATGACACTTGGTCTCATTTGGCTATATAATTACTGTGATATAATTTCTTCAGGATACTCTCTATGGAACACACTGTGTGGGTTAGTAGTAGTGGAGCATGGACTATGGACTTATCTGTGAAGGGCTAGTGTTACCAACACACATGGGACTGCTTAGTACTTGTTCCTTCAGGACAAAACAACCTTCTTTACCCATTTTATGGGAATGGATCAAGAGGAAATCATAAAATCCCTGGCAATACTTGACGATGGGAACTGTTGCTCTAAGAACATGCTAAATGATAATGAAACTTTGGTAAGCATTGTGCCTCACCTCTTAGTGAAGAACACCTGAGATAGCATGTATTTTGTAATAAAGAAATCAATATGAAGAGACTTAACAGCAACAATTTTATTAGTGTTAAGCAAATATTCTTACTGGTAACACTGGATGCTTGGAGGTAATCCTCCTATCAGGTATAGATTACACAAAAGATCTTTATATATATTACTGGTGTTACATATGCAGAAGTTTTCCAAGAGGTGTGTTACATATGCAGAAGTTTCTCAGAGTCTTGTTACAAATACAAATTTTCCCAGAAGAATGTTACATATTCAGTGAACAATTCCAAGCAGGACATCTTATTACCTTGATACAAAAACTCAGCAGGACTTCCTTATCTCCTTGATTCAGAGGCACAGCTCTTTCTGTTATCTAAACAAATGGCAGGACAGGGGTATCCATCAACAAACATTAGCAAGCTTAACTATACTGTGATAACATGTATCACGTTGAAGAACAGTCTTATGACGTGCCTCCCATTTACCATGCTACCTCACAAATACCATCCATAACATCTAGAGGCTACTATGATGTTGCAAGCAAGCATTATTCATATTATATAGCAATATAGCAGCTATGCTTATAGGGATATATTAAGAGAAAATGTTGTGCAATTACTTCTTCAAGTCACTTTGGCTAGCACTGATATCATACATTAGTGCTATAGCAACTAGTACACTTATCAATGGCAATACTGAACTGGTTATGTCTGTCACTTCATGTTTTTTTAAAAATGTTTGTGAATCTGTCCGGTGAAAGTCCCAGGGGACTCTGGCTGACAGGTGTTTGTGAATCTCCTCAATGAAAGCCCTTGTGCCCTCTGGTGGGCAAAGTAAAAATTAAACTATTACCATGACATTCATGCCAAGAGCTGTTCATGACCATGTTGGATGGGGCCCTGGGAAGACTAGTCTGTGGGTGTCGTCCTTGCCCAGGGCAACAGTGTTGGAACTAGATGACCTGTAAGGTCCGTTCCAACTCAGCCTGTGATTCTGTGATTCTATTCTGAGAACCTCTTGTGTTCCAGTTTGTGCCCATTGCCTCTTGTACTGTCATTGAATACCATTCAAAAGAGCCTAGCCTTGCCTTCTTTGTACCCTTGCTTCAGGTATTTTTAGATGTTGATAAGATCCTCCTGAGATTCACTCAGAAGATGTCTGGGCATGTTCCTCCCCAGATGCAGGACGCTGCTCTTCTCCTTGTTGAACTTCTTGAGGCTCTTGTCAGCCCACCTCTGCTGTGTGTTGAGATCCCTATGGATGGCTGCATGGCCTAGTGGTCTCTAAATTTACTGAGGGTAAATGTTACACCATCATCCAAATTGTTAATGAAGATGATAAACACTGTGCCCAGCACCGACCCCTGGGATATTCCACTTGTTACTTTCCATTGCTTATTGGGCCAGAACAACTTTTAAAATAATGTATGTGGAATCCAAGGAAGATTCCTTGCACCTACTGGGTGCAAAAGAAAGTATTGTATTATGCCTCCTGCACTTCTTGTGAGGCAAAATCGTTGAGACAAAAGATAAAAGTATTATATTATGTACCCAGTGGAAAATCATTCAGGAAAACAAGACTGTTCACCCACTGGAGTTGAAATGGAAAGTTTTAGAACTATCATGCATGGATTCCTTTTGCTAAACTTATATACTAATGTACTAATTCCTGCTGCTAAACAAATCAACCTATATCACCTCTACTCTCTAATCTGAACTGACTGAAGTCAGTTTTTGATCTACCTCACTCTGCTCAGCCAGCCCATACTTCAACAGCTTCTTCAAGAGGATCTTATGAGGGACAGTGTCAAAAACCTAGCTGAAGGTTAGGAAGATAATGGTCACTGATCCACACTCAGCAATCAGGCTACTGTTTAACTTATAGAAGCTTATCAGATTGATCAAACATGACTTCTCAGTGGTGAATACTCACTGGATACTCCAGATGATTTTCTTCTCCTTCATATGCCTGCAAGTGGTTTACAGAACAGCTGTTCCATCACCTTTCCAAGTGCTGGTGGAATTCCACTACTACCACCTAGTGTAGAAGGAATTATGCCACTCCAACATAATTTGTTTCAATCCTAGGATTTTGCTTTAGGTATGTATGTTTGTCTCTTCTTCATCCTTATTTATTAATAATTCATGTGATTTATTGCTTGAGATGAGTGCTTTCTGGGATGGACCCCATTACAATTTGATACTGCAGTTTTTATGAATTGCTATAATTCCACCCTAAATTTTCTAAATCGATCTAATTTTCTGAGCCTGGGGTCTCTTTCTCTCCTTGATTTGTTCATTCAATTTCTATATATAATCCCATTGTCCCAGCACTTTATGGGATTCCTGAATGAAGGTTAGTCTTATTGGTAAAGGCTGAAGAAAATAAGACATTCAGTGTCTCAGCCTTCCGCATGTCCTACATAACTGTTGGGTCTCCCAACCCACATTTTCCTCAGTCTTCCTTTTGTCACTGATGTGCTTGTAGAAGACGTTCTTGTTACCAGACACAATTCCATTAGAATAATAGAATTATAGAATCATAGAATCCTTAGAGATTCTAAAGGAAGGGACCTTTAAAGGTCATCTAGTCCAACTCCCTTGCAATGAACAGGGACATGCACAGCTTGATTATGTTGCCCAGGGCCTGATAGTCTCACCTTGAAAGTCTCCAGGGACAGTGCATCCACCACATCTTTGGGTAACCTGTTCCAGTGCCTTACCACCCTCACTGCAAAAGACTTTTTGCTTATATCTAACCTAAATCTACCCTCTTTAGGCTTGAAACCACTGGAGTTTTAGCTTTCCTAATCTGATTCCTGGCTGCTCAGATACTGTTTCTGTATTCATCCCAATTTGCCTGTCCTTGCTTTCACCCTCTGCTGGCTATCTTTTTGTGTTTGTGTTTGTGTTTGGAACTTCTAGTTCATCCATGCAAGCCTCCTGGCATTTTTGACTGCCTTCCTCTTTGTTGGGATGCACTGCTTCTGAAGCCTGGAGAATGAGATCCTCAAATATTAACAAGCTTTCTTGGGTCCCTCTTCTCTCCAGGATCTTATCCCACTTTACTCCACCAAGTAGATCCTTGAAGAGAATAAAGTCTGCTCTCCTGAAATGCAGGGTTATGACCTTGTCATGCACTCTCCTCTGTGCACTCAGGATTTTGAATTCTACTAGTAATTTCATGGTTATTGCAGACAAGACTATCTTTGACTCTCCTAACCCCAAGGATATAGAGGATCTGAGGATCTCAATACTCCAAACAAATACAGAAACAGTGGCAACAGATAACAGGATTTGAGCTGTTTTTTAAGTAGTTGTCACTGAAGCACAGCTTCCAACTACCAGGCTGGCCTATGCATTCTCTACACATCATGCAACTGATGCTATGGGGAATAAGACATAAGGAAGAACTTTTTCTCTCAGAGAGTGGTCAGGCACTGGAATGGCTGCCCAGGGAGGTGGTGGAGTCGCCGTCCCTGGCAGTGTTCAAGAGGCATCTGGATGACGTGCTGCGTGATATGGGTTAGTGCTAGTGGTGGCAATGGTGATGAGGAGACGGTTGGACTAGATGATCTTGTAGGTCACTTCCAACCTTGTGATTCTATGATTCTATGATTCTAAGAGGGTCTCAGTGATAACAGAAAGGGCTCAAATAAGAAACTCAGTTGCTCAGGAATTTTGGAATTTATCATGGACTGGCCAGGAATATCGCCAGAGTAGGATGTAAAAAATGCTGAAGAGGCTCCATTGTAAAAAAAAAGCTACCAGAAAATGAGGAGCAATATGTCCTGTTCACTGATGGTCATGTCATATTGTGGGAAAGCATCAGAAATCAAAAGCTGCTGTATGGAACCCTACAAGACAACTCTCAGAAACTGCTAAAGGAGGTGAATCAAGCCAATATGCAGAAATTATGGCCATCCAGCTGGCTTTAGATATTGCTGAGCAAGGAAAGTGGCCAGTGTTCTTTCTAGTTATGAATGGTGAAAAATGCCCTGTGGAGGTTTTGCAGCAATGGAATTGGAGCAGCTGGCAACACAGAGGAAAATTTACCTGGGTTGCCACTGTGGAAGGATGTTGCTGCCTAAGTAGAAAACTTGTTTGTAGAATACGTCACACAGATGTGCACATACCATAGAGCTGGGCCACTGGAAAAAATAAGGAAAGGAAAGGAAAGGAAAGGAAAGGAAAGGAAAGGAAAGGAAA
>NW_024969506.1:527-1048 GCF_019238085.1 Lagopus leucura | reverse complement strand
GCAGCAGCCAGCAGCAGATGGTGCTGCAGGAACTGCATCCTCAGCACCTCCTTGAAGGCCTTGAGGCAGTTGAGCTCCAGGCCGCTGCCATCGTACACGAACAGCCAGCGCCGCTGCGCCACCGCCAGCAGCGCCTCCGTGTGCAGGAACCTGCGGCACACGCGTGTGCGACAACAACACGCGTGTCAGGCACCGCCGTGTACGTGCGGGACACCAACACGTGTGTGTGTGGGGCGCCGTCATGGCTGCGAGAGCACCAACACGCGTGTGTGTGGAGCGCCCACCGTCATGTGTCACAGTCGTGTGTGCAGGGACCTGCGGCACACGCGTGTGCGACAACAACACGCGTGTCAGGCACCGCTATGTACGTGCGGGGCACCAACACGTGTGGTGCCCCCCACCCCTAATTGCTCACCCTTTGCACACTTGCAGTGCCCCCCACTGCACAACCCTTGCACTCTGGCAGTGCCCCCCACCCCCATTGCACACGCATTGCACACTGGCAGTATCCCCCACCCCCA
>NW_024969506.1:0-427 GCF_019238085.1 Lagopus leucura | reverse complement strand
GCAGCAGCCAGCAGCAGATGGTGCTGCAGGAACTGCATCCTCAGCACCTCCTTGAAGGCCTTGAGGCAGTTGAGCTCCAGGCCGCTGCCATCGTACACGAACAGCCAGCGCCGCTGCGCCACCGCCAGCAGCGCCTCCGTGTGCAGGAACCTGCGGCACACGCGTGTGCGACAACAACACGCGTGTCAGGCACCGCCGTGTACGTGCGGGACACCAACACGTGTGTGTGTGGGGCGCCGTCATGGCTGCGAGAGCACCAACACGCGTGTGTGTGGAGCGCCCACCGTCATGTGTCACAGTCGTGTGTGCAGGGACCTGCGGCACACGCGTGTGCGACAACAACACGCGTGTCAGGCACCGCTATGTACGTGCGGGGCACCAACACGTGTGGTGCCCCCCACCCCTAATTGCTCACCCTTTGCACACT
>NW_024969505.1:0-2062 GCF_019238085.1 Lagopus leucura | reverse complement strand
AGCAGCGGCAACAATCTATGGAGGAAAACTTATTTTACTATAATATTGGAGTACAAGATAATACAATATATACAATTTAATTGAAATTGAGATTAATAAATCAGACAAGATGAGAGAGAGAGAGTTCCCAGGACCGATTCAAACCTGAAAAGCTTGGAACGGCTAGGAAAGCACCCTCCAGCACCCACTGCAAGGCAGCAAGAGAGTGCCCCCCCCACCCGGAAGGGCCAGATCCCGTGACTTCTGTAATGTACAGGGATAGGTACCTGGAATTGGGGCAGTGACATTTTAATGCCCTGTACACTACATGATGTTTTGATGTGGAGTACTGAAATCCAAAAACAAACAAAAACAAAGCAAACAAAAACAAAAACACAGAATCATGACATTCCACCCCTTATTCTACATCATTACATCATGCTTAAAATATATATAGATATATACAAACAAACAAACAAAAAATGATTAAAATGCATTACACACACATGGCTATATACATATACATAGAATTAGTAACTGCACTCCCCCGGCATCAAGTTTCCTTGTGGTACACACTGAACATCCCCATTCTTCTGCATTACCCACCAAGTGGATCCTGGTCCCTGGGCAAAAACTGTACCACGGAGAGGTTTGCCCTTTCCAGAAGCTGGAAGAACCCAAACTGCCTTTCCTAACATGTTCTTTACATGTACAACAGGGACTTTATCTCCCTCTACGGTATGTAGGGAACTGGATTGGTTAGGACCATCACGATTGATAGATCCTCTGGTATTGACTAACCAGGTGGCTTCTGCCAAATGCTTCTCCCAGTGCTTAAATGTTCCGCCACCCAGTGCTTTTAGCATCGTTTTTAACAATCCATTATATCGTTCAATTTTACCAGAGGCTGGTGCATGATAGGGAATATGGTAAATCCACTCAATGCCGTGATCTTTGGCCCAAGTATTTACAAGAGAATTTTTGAAATGAGTCCCATTATCTGACTCAATTCTTTCCGGGGTACCATGTCGCCATAGGACTTGTTTCTCGAGACCCAATATGGTGTTTCAGGCGGTAGCATGGGGTACTGCATATGTTTCAAGCCACCCAGTGGTTGCCTCCACCATAGTAAGCACATAATGCTTACCATTGCGAGATCGTGGCAAGGTGATATAATCAACCTGCCATGCCTCCCCATATTTGTACTTTTGCCATCGCCCTTCCTCCCACAGAGGTTTCATCCTCTTGGCTTGTTTGATGATGGCACATGTTTCACAGTTATGAATAACCTGTGCAATGGCATCCATAGTTAAGTCCACCCCTCGGTCTCTGGCCCATTTGTATGTTGCATCTCTCCCTTGATGACCTGAGGTCTCATGGGCCCACCGAGCCAGAAATAATTCACCCTTGTTCTGCCAGTCCAGGTCTATTTGAGCCACCTCAATTCTAGCAGCTCGGTCTACCTGATGGTTATTTTGCTGTTTGTGAAATTAGCCATTCCATTTGGGATGTAGTTGTTTGTGAAATTAGCCATTCCTTCTGGGATGTAGATGTCAAAATTCAAATCATACCACATTGCAAGTAGGTAAAACATAGGTGTCTCCATCAGTGCCCTTAGGTAGTTATATATGAATGCAATTCCACAACACACAAGTGTGAGATGGATTATTGGCCAGTAGGTTGTGAGTAACACCATTGCTTTAAATCCTTTACCCAGCACCCCCACGATAACGAGTGGGTTCATCACTGGTGCTTGCTAAAAAGGGGTTAATGAATTGAAGCTACCAAGAGGAGAAAAAAAAAAAAAAAAAAAAGGAAAAAAAAAGGCACTACCCAGACTAAGTAGTGCTCAGAGTTTACAAATATCCCAGAACACTGGCAGTACGCCTAATCTTTCAAGGTCAGGTTTTCCAGCACAGAAACCTGAACTACTGATAATGCTCCCTAACGAAGCTCTCTAAGAGCAGAGAGAACAAGAGATTTGTTCTAAAAGCTAAAAAGCAGCGAGCCCCATGTTGGGCGCCAAAATCTGTCATGGAGTTGATCAGATCAATCTATGTCCGTGACAGGGGCGACAGGCCTC
>NW_024969504.1:0-2121 GCF_019238085.1 Lagopus leucura | reverse complement strand
GGGGGGGGTGGGTGGGCAGCGGCGGGACTCCCCCCTCCGCTCTGCTACAACGTTGAGCACAGCAGCAAATAGCAATAAATAAAGGCACAGGCATGGGGGACGGCCGCAGGGGCCTCTTCATCACTTGGGCTCCACTCCTTGCACGACTCCATCACCACCTGCTGCGGGGGGAGAAAGGACATCAGGTCCATTGGGGGCGGGCAGACCCCATGTGGGAAGGCCCAGTTCCATGGGGAGGGGGTCAGAACCTATTTGAGGGGGGAGCGACCCCTCTGGGAGGGGTTGTACCCAATCATTCTGGAGGTGGGGGGTTGGGAGGAGGTCAGCCCCTCCTCCTGGAGGACCTTTAAGCTGTTGTGCCCCCCCCCCCCCCCCCAATTTGGCAAGTTTCCATTGCTTGTTTCGCCATGACTTCCTATCTCGGTGCACTGTAACCCAAAACAATACATGTGAAATCCAAGCAAAAAAAGTCCTTGCACCTGGTGGATGCAAAGATAAAAGCAGTCTGTTGTGACTCCAGTGGGATTGGTCAGAAAAACAAGGCTGTGCGCACACCAAGCAAAGCCAATCTGGAAAGCTGTAGAACAAGCACTCATAGACTCCTTTTGCTAAACGAATGTATTCATCCTTGAAGGGACAGACTGATCTCTATTGCTAAACCAGCCTATGGGGGGAGCAGCTTCATTAGTGGGGTCTAATCTATTAGAAAAAGGGGGTGGCCTCCACTGGGGAGGGGTCAGACCCATTTGGGGAGGGCACAAATGCCCACAGCACAATGGTTTGGATGAGCACCACCCTCCACGCAGGGCTCAGTGCTGGTTCAAGCATTGGGGGAGGGAGAAGCCACCAAAACCCTTCTCCCACTCCTCCAGACAAAGCCTTAAGGTGGGGGCACGAGGACACAGCTGCAGCCCTTGGGATCCCGGCCACCCCTCACTGCAGTTCCTGTGGGGATGGAGACAGCGGGGCGCAGGGGGAGGTGACCCTGATTTTGCACTTCAATCCAATAATGGGATTCAATGGGAAAGGGATCCTCTCCAATGGCTGAAGTCTACACAGCTGCTGTGCTCGGCCCAACGCTGCACCCCTTGGTCTCCCAGCATCCAAAGGGTTGCATCCACCACCCCGTGCTCAGGGTCCCATCTCAGCGCTGCCCTCCCCACAGGACGTCCCCCTGCCTCACCAGCCCTCCTCACTGTTCAGCAGCTTGCGGTACGTGGCGATCTCCACGTCCAGGGCCATCTTGACACGGAGCAGATCCTGGTACTCGTGCAGCTGCCGTGCCATCTCCTTCTTCATGCACTGGATCTCCTGCTCCAGCCTCCCCATCGCCTCCTGGTAGCTCCTGATCTCCGTGCCAAACTCATCCTCCATCTCCTGCATCTGTCGCTGCAGTGCTTCATTCTGCAGGATGGAGGAGGGACACAAAGGGATGGCAAGGCGATGGGGGGCTCCTTGTACCCCCCAAAATCCCCCAGTGCTCACCATGCCCTTCAGCCCATCCACCTCGGAGGTGAGGCTCTGGATCTGCCTCTGGGATTCGTTCATCTCCTGCTTGGCCACCCGCAGCGCCTCGCAGTTACGGTTGGCAGCATCCGAGAGATCAGCAAACTGCAGGCACCGTGGGGGGCGAGAGGGAAGAGGGTCAGCATTGTGGAGGTGCCCCCATCATCCCCACATCAGCAGCAAACACCAAGGTGCTGGTGCGGCGGGTCAGCCCTGGGGGGTGTCCCCATCCCATGCATGCCCTCGTGGGTACCTTGGCTTTGTACCACTCCTCAGCTTCCTGCAGGTTTGTGACAGTGATGCTCTCATACTGCGTGCGGATGTCGCGCAGTGCAGCTGTCAGATCCGGCTGCTGCAGCTCCATTCGTGCCCCCGCCTGTGGGCTCTGTGCATTCACCTCCAGCTCCCACAGCTCCTACGTGCCCACATTACACCGTCACACCACAGCCCCCACGCGGGACCCCCATCCCTCCTTGGGTCCACCCTACAACCTCCTCGTGCAGCTTCTTCAAGAAGCTGATCTCATCCATCAGCAGCTCAATCCTGTGCTCCAGCTCCAGGCGGCACAGCGTGGCATCGTCCATGTCCTGCAATGGCTAAAGCTGCAGGGACTGC
>NW_024969503.1:0-7145 GCF_019238085.1 Lagopus leucura | reverse complement strand
ATGCTGCCAGGCAGGGGGTGACGCAGCCCATCGAGCGCGTGAGCCACTCTCCTCTGTCCCAAAGTCCGGCGTCACGCCTCCTGTGCGAGCAGTACCAGTGCTGCCACTGCTTCTAAGCGGGATGGCAACCCTTTACTTACTCGCTCCAACCGCCCAGAGAAACAGCCCGCCGCTCTCTTCCTGCACCCAGTGTGTTCTCCTAACATACCCAGCGCAGCGCGTGACGTTTTGCTGCCGTGCCACAGCCGTCTTGCAGCCCCGAACGCGGTCGCAGCCCCCTTCGCTCTCGCAACACGGCGCGTTAGCGGCCTCGTCTAATTCCAGCTTTGCAAACCTTCCTTCCCACGCCCGCTCCGGGCCCGTCGGCCGCACTCCGCCGCGCACCCAGCGCTCTCCGGCTGGTGTCCCCGCTCCATCCCCCGCTGGCCGGCCCGTCTGGGCGCGTTCCCTCCCCCTCCGGCTCTCGCTGGCCGCCGCGCATCCGGGGTCCGCTCGGCGCCTCCGCCCGTCTCCCAGCAACGCGCCCGCCCGCTCGCACGGCCCTCGCGGCTCGCCGTAGCGCGGCGGCGGCGGCGGGGGCGGGGCGCCGGCGGTGCGTGCGGAGCGGCTCCGGTTCAGTTTCAGCCCACGCGCGGCGGTGTGCCGAGCGGGGCCCGGTACAGGGGCTGCTCCCGGCAGCGCGACCTCAGCCGGGGGGGCTCGGCGGAGAGGCCGCGTCCGCGTCGTTGCGGGCCGGGGCCGGCGGCTCGGTGGGAGGCTGCCCGCTTCTGGCCTCGGGGCCGTCTCCGCGTTTGGCACGCGCGGGCAGAGCCGGGGCTGCTGCCGGCCGTGGGTGGGCCGGGACCCGGGCTTTCCTCGTGCGTTCGGGCGGTGCCACGGGTCTGAGGGCTGCCGCTGCTCTGGGGATGCCGCCGGGCTGGCGGTGCTGGCCTTGTCTCCTCGCCCTTGCCGCGATGGGAGGGTGGAGTGCCTAACCGCTTCACCAAGGAGGTGAGTCAGGGCACATCTGCTAAGGAGACCAAAGGTCCTCGGTAGTCTGTCTCGGTAGTCGGAGAACTACATCACCCTTCTAATGTCCCCTCCCAATTCCAGTCTGTGCAGTAAGATGTACAAGGGTCCAGACATCCTTGGCATTTGTGTCCCCTCCATCAGTTATGCATTCAGCACTGCAGGATGACACTGTGATTCTACAGTTTTCACAGGCCAAAGCAAGTCCCCCATCCTTTTGCCCAAATGTCACCTGCCTGATGGCATCCCCGCTGGATGGATGGAGGCTGGACTGGTGTTCGACATCCATGCTACGCTGGGTGCTGTCGAGGCCATTCATCTCCTTCATTTCCTGTCTCACAGGTAACACAGTGAGGATGATGGCTTGGTGGCTGAAACAGCCCTGGGGGAACATCAGCACTCTCCCCAGTACGACAATTTGATCTGTGACACATTTTGACTATTCAGAAGGAAATGTGAACACATCTGAGATGCGTATCGGCCATGTCCTCAATGGGAACATGCTCCTGGAGAAGCCCAATGCAGTGAAGCCATTCCACGCAGAGTTGAGAGATCCCAGTTTCTCCCCCATGGGAGTCATCTTGCTTTCTGCCGCATTCCCCTTCATCTGCGTGCACTCCCTTGTGCTGCTCTACCATGTCATCAGGGCTGCCAACGTCACCCTTCACCTCTACCTCATCCCCAACAACCACGGCCTGGAAAAGGTGAGTGCAGCTCTGATTCCATATTTGATTTTGTGGCTCCGAAGATGGTCATGTTTGCGCAGTCAAGAGATGGGTTCCTCCATGGAGAGATGGGGTTCATGTGGTACAAGCAAGCCTTTGGCAAAAAGGCTCCCACAAGTCACGATGCTAATCCTGCCCGCCAGATCTCTTGTAGCTCTTCCTACTCGCTTTCTCTCCTTGCTTTTCTCTCACTTCACCCATCATCATTTCTCCCCACGGTCAATGTACAATCTTTTTGCAGGTGGTGGACAAGGATGAGAAGAGATGAGGCTATTCACTCTTGATGAACAAATCTCCCCAGACCAAACGACTGCTGAACTCTAACACATGATACCGTGCATCTGGTCCTTCACAGGCAGAGATAAACCCTCAAGTGAGTTGGGCCACGTGCCTCACAACTGCTGTGAAGGATGGCAATGCTCTGACACACCAACCTGCTTCTGCCAGGAGCTGAAATTCATCTACCTGACATCAGACAGCCGCCAGCTCCACACCGAGATCTACAACAAAGACCTCCAGCTCTCTTTGCAGCTCTCTTTGATGAAGGTCGCCCAGGAAGGTGAAAAGGAGCGTGACCTGCTGTGGGCTGCCTTCCCGAGGGCAGGTAGGAAGGACATGATTGCAGCCCTGGGTTCAGTGAGGCCTGAAATGAGGCCTCAAGTTTGGTAAGGGAGCAGGACTTGCTGACATCTGTCAGGGTGTGTGTCCAAGCCTCCTTTTTTCAGTCTGGTACCTTCCACTCTCCTTTTTGCTCTTCTCTAGGGGACACTGAGCCTCCAGCTGCCTCTTTTCCTCCTTCGTACTCAGGTGTGTTCTTCCTTTAGGGGGAGTGGGTTTGGCCTGGAGGTCCAGGTCTTGGTCAATCCAGTGTGGAGAGAGAGTTTCTTTGTTCTCCCTAACGTACCCCAGAGAGCTGGAGGGGAAGGCCATGAGGCCATGATGTCAAATCAGAAAGAATACTTCAGAAACCTAGGTAGAGATTGAGGTGAGGAGGACTGGGATGAGTTCTGCCTTTGGGCTGTTCCCTTGTGCAAAGTCTTGGCAGAAGAGGAAGATACAAGATGGTTTAATCTGCCATGCCAAGAGCAAACAAGAAGCAGTGATAAGCATCCTTCAGTCTTAGCAAAGGCGGGATGTTTCCTATTTAGCAGCAGCACCCAACCACTCACTCTTCTATCGTAGCAGGTATCATGGTTTTGTGATTTTTGGTTTCCGGTATTCCATATCATAACATCATGTGGGGCACTGGGAGTTTAACTGTTAATGCTCAAGTCCTGGGTACCTGCTCAGAAGAGAAGGAGAACTGCATTCCCCAGGAGACCTTGTGGTCAGGGAGAGGAAATTTAACTCCTGGCAAGGTCACCTGATGTGCTCTTTTTCATCTGCTCTTGGTCGTGGGCGCTGCTCCGTTCTCCCTGCTGCTCAACTGGACTGCGCATCTCACCTCAGCGTTGTGGTGAGGCCTATCCACCTTTCGGACATTCTCTCTCTCATTATATTTGATTTATTAGCTTCAATTCTGATTATATTGTATTATAGTGTGTTATCTTGCATTCCAATAATATATTTAGTAAATTAGTTTGTTTCTCCTCAGATCAGTGCCGCTGTTTTTAATTATTTTGGGGTCCCCTGTTTCCCTTTTCCGAAGGCGCGGATCTGCAGATCCCTCCGCCCCGCTCGTCACGGAACCAGCCCGTAAACCGTTGACAGCAGGGCTGCATTTTGTGGAGCAGCACCGAGAGCAGCTGATCCAACGTGTGACATCAGTCAGCACTGCCCTGAACCGGCTCTACGGGCACGTCCTGAGCAATGAGCAGTACCAGAACATCCGAGCAGTGCCCACCATGCAGGAGCAGATGCGGCTCCTCTACAGCTTCACACCCAGATGGGACGTCGCCTGCAAGGATCTCTTCCTGGATGCTCTGAAGGATACCAACAGTCACCTCATCCAGAACCTCCAGGGACAGTAAAAACCATCTCAGGGAGGTTCTGAGTGAGCTCAGCTCATGGACGCCTTGGGGAAGATGAGCCCTTGGATGGGCTCTAAATGACTCAGGGAGCCCAGAGCTTGGGTAGTCTTTAACCCAACCAACCTGCAGGAGATCCCCCTTAGCACCCCCTTAGTCCCCGTTGCCACAGCGCTGACCCCAGAACCATCCTGTTATCCCATCAGGGACCAGGTTCATGCACCAGCATGAACCTCTGTGTGCCAGCACATGGAGCCATAACCTTCACAGAGGTTTCCATCCTAATTCCGCAGAACAAGGAGCTTAGCAATCTTTTGCTAAGGCAGCACCACCCAAGATAGAAGCACAGTTACTCCTACATGGATGTTATATAAAAGAGATGATCACAAGGTGATCTCTTTTTATAGTTTCTAATTGGGTACTTGGTTTCATCTTTTCTGGGCTTGCTCTTTCTGGGACTGGAAGATTCTGTCTCATTACAATCTCATTTTCATACTGATGGTACATGCTTTATCACATAATTAGCCCTCAATGAGCCGAAAGACCAATTTCAGGGCAATTTTCCTTCCTTGCTGACACCAGAGTATTATCACTTTTGACACACTTGGGGCTGAATTGTTCCCTTTTCACTCATTCTTCCCATATTTGTCATCAATTTTTCCCACTTTTCTGTCCTCGGTGGACAACTTTGAGACTCTGAACCCGTTGTTTTTCCCTTTCACTTTTCTTCGGTGGACTCTGGGAGCAATGCATTAGCAGCAATTGCTTCCAGAGGTAAAGAGATGTACAGGGACAGTTTTCCCTATCATCATTTAATTCATTTCATTTAAATTGACCTTTGTGGTTCAGCCATTCAGTTCTTGTAATTCCCAAACACACCAGGGCAGGGAATTATCCCTCCAATAATAACCTCCAACAGTGTGAGAAGATCAACATTAAAAGTACCAAATTCTGGCAGTATCAAATGCTTATTGACAAAATTCCACTGTTGTGTTGGCCTCAAGGGAGCGGGAGGGGGTAATATCCATGATACGCAAGGTCATCTGGGATATCGGCGATGTCAGGCTCAAGCTGCAAGATTGGGGGCTCGGTCTGACAGAGTGGGGCCTGAGGAGGCGGGTTCTACACGGGATTATATGGTCTCCATGGGGTCTTCATGAGGTATAGGTTGTAGTGGGGCTAGTCTCCAAGGGTTATGGGGTCCCCATGGGGGAATAGGGTCTCCACAAGATACAGGTTGTCAATAAGATGGGGCTTTCATTTGTTACAAGGTTTGTGTGGAAGTTAGGGCCTCCAAGGGGCGGATCTACCAAGTGTTCATACAGTCTGCATGGGATACAGGGGGGTCAGCAGAACTGCTGTCCTGGACTTCTGGAGGGCAGACATCAAGCTGTTTAGAGCAGCCACGTCCAAACCATGGCCCAGCACAGCTTGCATTGCAATGCAGCCTGCTCATCAGTGTGCTATGAACCTGATCCGGGCTGAAAGCAGGGACAGGGAGGGCACAGCGCAGCGCCAGCTCAGGTTACGGCAAACCAGTTTATGCATTTTATTACATTGGCTTACAGTCCTGTGAGAACAAAAAAGATGCAGCCACGTTTTCTTTTGTGATAAAGGAATGTGAGAATAAGTTTCAACATGACTGCCTAAAAAAAAAAAAAAAAAAAAAAAAAAAAATCACTAGTTTAGTTGTGACTCCATTTTCTATCGACATGAATACATTCCCTGTGGATTTGCAAGCGGAATCTATAAAGTTGCAATCAAAAATCTGATCATGTCTCTTTACCAGACTTGGATAAGCCCTCTCTGACCAGAGAGAAACACTCCTTATTTCACAATCACACCATACTCATGTCACTGCTGTTTGGCTGTACGTGCATTTGTGAACAAGTGTCTTCAAGGATGAAGCACAGAAAAATTTCATCAAGAATCTCTGACAAACACCTTGACAACTCACTGAGAATTGCAATCACTGCCATTGAATCTGAACTAATATGTTACTTTCACAACAAGGTCATATATCCCACTGGTTTTATATTACTGTTACTTTCTTTTTAATGCCTTACAGTAAAAAATCATTAAAAATTGAAGTAACGTTTATTACTTGTGTACATTACCTATACTATGCATTTAATGAGGACTGCTCCAAAGGAAATGCCTCCTGTTTGCCCACAACAACAGAGTTGGACGTTGGTGGGAAAGCAGTAAAGGTTGAACCTTCACACCAATTTTCCACTAACTTTTGTTTTCACACGACAGGCAGCCGCCTCAGCTCGGGCTTGGCCCAGGGGCTCCTCGAGGCCTTCCAGCAGCTGCATGGCCCCCCTCAAACTGCACTCCAGTGCCTCCGCCACAACCCCCTGCAGCCGCCCCGCGCTTTCCCCCAGTCGCTGCTGCAGCAGTGAGAACATCGCCAGGGACACTGCTGACAGTGGCACTCGGGCCCCATCTTCCTCCTCCTCCTTGCTCTTCGACGCCTCCCCTGGGACCTTCTGCCTCGCTCAGGGGGGTTTTGACGCATTTCCCCTGAGCTCTATCTGCGAGCCGCTCTCCAAGGCCGCGTCCAGCATCAGCGTGGGGGAAAGGCGGGCAGCCATGGTGTGGGAGAGGGGAACAAGAGGAAGAAGAGAAGTCGAGAGGAGATGGACTCCATTAGGCATGCAGACCCCCGGCCGCGTACCACTGGCAGACCCTCGTCCCGAGTCCAACAGGAACACCCCAAAAAACAGCCCCGTGCTGCCCTCAGCCCCGCGAGAGCCCCATTTCCCCCAACCCCCAGTCACAAGCGACCTCCAAAACGCGCCCAGGCCTTCACGGCTCCACCGAGACGCCCCATATCCATGCGGGACCCCGCAAGTCCCCAGGATCCACAGCCCAGCCCCACAAGGACCCCCATTCTGCATCCCGAGCCCCGGAGCCATCCCCAGCCTCACACCGCAGCCCCCCCACCCCGCTCACGTGACACGCAGCCCGCGCACCGCGCGTCGCCTAATGATGACGTCACGCAGCCGCACGGCCCACGCCCTGGCTCGCCCTCACTCGGCATGGCGGGCCGGGCACCGCCGGACGAAACGCGCACGCACGGGGCAGGCCGGCCGGCAGCGGCCGCCCATGGAGAGGAAGCCCGCCCTGAAGTTGAGTGACGGCGGCGGCAACCAATCGGCTCTGCGGAGCCGGGGGGGGAGGGCGGTAGCCGGGGGAGAGCCAATAACGGTCGCAGACGTTCCGCAGCTCCCCGCCCCGCTCCCTGCGGTGCCGTACAGTGCGCCGTAGTCACAACGCTCCCGTCAGAGCCGCCAGCTCTGTAAAGTAGAGGGTGGCCATCCCGCTGAGGAGCAGTGGCAGCACTGGTACTGCTCGCACAGCAGGCGTGACGCCGGACTTTGGGACAGAGGAGTGTGGCTCACGCGCTCGATGGGCTGCGTCACCCCCTGCCTGGCAGCAT
>NW_024969502.1:2550-15085 GCF_019238085.1 Lagopus leucura | reverse complement strand
GGTTTGGGAATTGGCTCCACCAAGGCTGAGGCACTGAGTGGAATTGCTGCACCCCATGGAGAAGTGCTTAGGGAACGTTCACCCATGGGGAATGGCACTGATGTTTACAGTGCTGTGAAGATACGTGTGCACACATTTGTATATGCACATCCTTCACATATCCATATATATTTGCATTTTTCCCTCTCTCTCTATCTGTCTGTCTCTCTGTCTGTCAGAATGATTTACTGTAGCTTGCTCTTTATCTCCATGATCCATGATTCAGGTTTTAAGGAGCTGGTGCATCTTTTTCTATCAGCACTAAATCGAAACCTCCTGGATATACAATGGATCCAAGCACAGCTCCCCAGGAAAGGTGAACACAGTAGATGTAATCTGTTGGTGTGATAGAGGACATCTGATGGAGCGCCCTGCATTAAACAGATGGTTCTCCTGGAGAACGTGGCATTAATGCAGAGCTGTGATGTAAATAAGCAGTGGTCTGAATGTGCAAGAGCAGTGGGTTGCTGAAAGGGAAGTGCTGGAACAGAAGGAGGTTGGTAGGAAAAGCCACCTCGTGTCGGTGCTGCTAAGGGTCTTCAGAGTGATCTCTGGTGTCCTTGGCACCAGGAGCTTGCTCTTGAGCTCCACTGACAACATGAAGTCGGTGCTTAGGAGGGCTGGGATGTCAGGGGGAATTTAAAGAATGGGAGAGCTGCAAGTAAGATGGAAATGTAAGCAAGACGTGTCTGAAAGATAACAGATTTCTACTATGAATTCGTAGTTGCCCTGTCTGTTTCTGTTGGAAACTTCAAGGGAAGATGTTTGGGAACATTAATCAGAAAATGACAGCCAGAATGATGTGCAGGCAAGTGCTGACAGCATTGTCCGACATCCTGCAAGGCCTTATTGAAAACTTAATTTAGAATGGGATGGGATGGAATAGTTCAGGAAGGGGCTTTCAGAGGTCATCAGATCCAACTGCACAACCACTGCAGGGCAAACCTGTTGAAGTGCATTGCTGAGGGCATTGTCCAAATGCCTCCTGGACACTGGAAGGCATGGGGCAGCAACACCTCCATTCCAGTGTCTGGGCAAATGTTCTCATTAGCCAGCCCTGGAGACTGTCTGATCCCTTTTTGAAGCTGCCTCTGCTTTCAGCATTCATAGCATCCCCACACACACAGTCTCATAGCTGAAAGGAATTGCTTTTCCTTCTGTTTCACATCCCTGCAGCAAGGTTAATGGTTACAAAGGCACTGGAAATGGGCTTGGTTATCCTACTGGAGGCAGAGGTGGGACTGAGCATCAGCAAAGGCTGTAAGTACCTGAAGGGAAGGGCAGAGCCAGGCTCCTGTCGGTGGTTCCAGTGCAGAACCAAAGGCACTGGGCACAAACTGGGGCACTGGGGGTTTCTTCTGAGCATCAGCAAACACCCCTGTGCTGTGCAGGTGGTGGAGCCCTGGCACAGGGACCAGAGGGGTTGCGGGGTGTCCTCTTTGGGGATCCCCACCCCCTCCTGGGCTTGGGGCTGGACCAGCTCTGGGTGTCCCTGCTGGGGCATTGGGTGACCAGATGGACCCAGGGGGCTCTTCCCACCCCCAACCACTCTGTGATGCTGCGAGAGACGGTGGATGTTGGCACAGGTGTGAGTTGGAATCATTCTTCCATATGGATCTGGAAAGTAGAAAGTGACCCTAGGAGGTGCAAGGGAAGTTCTTCCAGTGGGAGCACTAAGAACGAGCGATCTAAGCAATTCCAAAGCGAGGAATCCTAAGTTCAGCAGCGAGCACACAGTTATCTGCCAAAGCTGATTTCACCGGTGATGCATCCACTCCAGTGCTCCTGGTTTGGTTTGGTTTGATTTTCCCAGAGTCACAGGGCTGAAGGGCTTGGAAGGGACCTCTGGGAACCCCTGTGTGCTCAGTAAGGTTCCCTACAGTGGGATTTCCCTATGGTGGGTGGCAATTTCTTCACGGGAGACATTCCAGACACTCCTTTGCAGACCTCTGACGCATTCCAGTTTTTCATCCTGCAACTCAGAAGAGCTGAAATGTTTGTAATGATGCCCCAATGTTTGTTTGGTTGCAAGATAAAAAGTTGCACTGGGTCAAACGGTGCCGAGCAGGGGTGATAATTCCGTGGGACTGGTTTACAGAGTGCTGAGCAGTGCTGGAAATGAGGAGAGGCAGAATGGCCTTTGAGCGCCGCCGTGAGCGCGTGCAGCCGCATGAAGCTGGTGAGGGGGTTGGATGGAAGGTCCTTTTACCCCAGTATCTTG
Organism: Lagopus leucura; assembly: GCF_019238085.1. Lineage (NCBI taxonomy): Eukaryota > Metazoa > Chordata > Aves > Galliformes > Phasianidae > Lagopus > Lagopus leucura. Next base: position 12,825 of record NW_024969502.1, on the reverse strand, counting down.
GGTTAATGGCCCGTTTGGCAGCCTTTGGTGCTCGGAGCTGATCTGAGGAAGGGTTGCACTCAGGTTCTTCACACTGGTTGGTTCATCCATCGGCTCTCAGAGCTCCGCGCTCGGGAGGATCCCCAAGGATCCCCATTGCGGGCACAGCGCCGGATTCTGTCCCATCTCCTGAGAACATCACCAGCAGTTTTTGGCTTCGTTCCCTATTTTGAGCACTTGTAATCCTGGTTATCCACTGGTCATTTTAACTTCCCAACAAATGCTCTTTTCTGGATGCTTCTGAAAAATGACGCATTGGTTTTCAGGCGCATCGCTCCTGCAGCTCCATTTTCGTGGGTGTTCCTTTTGGTTTGGTTCATTTTTTTGTTTGTTTGTGAGTTTGTTTTTCTTTCTTTCTTTCATTCTTTCTTTCTTCTTTTTTTCCTTCCCCCCCATTTAACTTTAAAGGATGCATGATTCATTCTGTTTTGTTTCAGGCTTTTCTTCCTCGCCGAAATACAGCTTTGTCTTTTTGCCTGGTGTTTCTTGTAGAGCCCTCCTCACCCCATTGCTCCCAGCCCTGCTGCCTTCCTTTAAGCCTCCCCCAAGACTTCCTGGGATACCTGAGCCCATAAGGTGCCCACAGTTTCCAGGACACCAGCAGTGCCTTTGCTTTCAGCTGACCACTGGTCACTTCTTACTGCCATAATTAGTTTTTATGAACCTTATTAAACTGGGCACAGTGGTGGTGACTTCATTGGCTTCCATTGAGCCTGCAGCATTACGAGCCTCACCGCACTCAGGTCACTGTTAATTAACGTCTTCCAATTAACAAGATTATGAGCCCTGCCATGCTCACTGCTCAGCACAAGGTCAGGAGTGCATTTGCCTTTTCTCAGGTGCTTTGTGTCACACCTTCTCCCAGCGTCTCACCCAGTTCCCAGGGCGCATTGGATCAGTAGCTCCATTAAAAATGGGGATTGTGGTTCTTTCATTACATCCCTTTGACTGCCAGCTCCTGTGCAGAGAAACATTTGCCTTAGTTTGGGGTTTTTGTTTTCTAGTTCCATTTGTGCAACCGCTGTCTGCAGCTGCACATCTGATGGCCAGCTTCTGTCCGGTCTCTTTCTGGCTTTACCCCTCCAGGGTGAGCATCCCCAGGCAGGTGCTGTTCTGCATCTACCAGCTTTCCTCCCTTTAGTTGGAGGCCCTCCATGTTGTGTTAAATCCCAGCAGCTGCTTCCTCTGGGATGTAGAAGGAGCCCACCTTTGCAATACAGGTGTCTTATTGGCTGCATTTTCCTCAGTTTCTGATTGCTCCACGTCCTTCTCATCTGCGCCGTGCTCTCATGCAGCCTCAGCCATTCAGCTGGATTTTACCTCCCTGCTCCTCAGATTTGGCTTTGCATTGTGCTGGGTTGTTTCTCAGAGCTTTTGCTTGCTGGTCTTCATCTTCAGCTCCTGGAAAGCTGCCTCCAGCAGCCCTCTCCCACTCCTCACATGTCACTGCTCCACGTGAGACCCTCCCCAGCATTTGGAAGGGTCCCACAAGGGCTGCCACCTTACCAAACGGGACACGAATCACCAAGAATTCTTCTTGCATTTCACAAATCTCATCTCGGTGCTTAGCAATCACAGAACGGTTTGGGTTGGAAGGGCCTTCTAAAGGCCATCTGGTCCCATTCCCTGCAATGAGAGGGACACCCACAGCTCCATCAGGTGCTCAGAGCCCCATCCCCTGCCCGTGGGTGTCTGCAGGGATGGGGCTGATGGACCACCCCACAACTTGCCTCGGTGGCAGCATTTTCACTTTCTCAGCTGTCACGTTGGCTTTGCTTCTTGCAAATTTCCCTGTTTGTGTTCAGTGCCTTTCACACCTCCACGCACAGCTACGGATCATGTGCACAGCTCGTCGTCAGTCATCCTGATGGCATCACGTTGAGGGTTAGACTTTCTGCACTCACAGATATTAAGAGCAGTCGTGCGGTGCTCTGCAACAAACCCCATCTGACTCAAACAGCTCCGACCGAGTGGTTCTGCAAGGTGCTGAACAAGCTGAGGAGTGAACAGATTCGCACCCTGCGCGGATGCTCTTCTTCAAGAGCCATGCAGGGCTCCTGGCAGCCCATCTGCACCACAGCTCCTGTTTGTGCTGACGGTAATTCTGCACAGATAGAGCCTTCGGAGGGTTCTTTGGCTGTCGGAAGGTTGGAAATGGCTGTGATTACTTTAGTAATTAAATTACTTTAGTAATTAAAGTCAGAGCGTGGTGTGACCACATGGTTGTGCTCCCAGGCAGGGCCGGCACTTTGTGGGGTCTGGGGACCCAGGTGCCCACGGGTTCCTGTAGAATTCTTCTGCACCACCATCTCTCATCCCTCAAATACGAAACCTCAGCATGCAATCAGAGAGCCATAGAATGGCCTGGGTTGCAAAGGCCCACAGTGCTCATCTGGTTCCAAGCCTCTGCTGTGTGCAGGTCGCCAACCAGCAGCCCAGGCTGCCCACAGCCACATCCAGCCTGGCCTCCAATGCCTGCAGGGATGGGGCATCCACAGCCTCCTTGGGCAACCTGTGCCAGTGCCTCACCGCCCTCTGCATGAAAAACTTCCTCCTCACATCCAACCCAAACCTCCCCTGTCTCACTTTAAAGCCATTCCCCCTGTCCCATCACCACCCACCCTCACACACAGCCTTTCCCCTCCTGTTTATCCGCTCCCTTCAAGCACTGAAGGCCACCATGAGGTCTCCCTGGATCCTTCTCTTCTCCAAGCCAATCAATCCCAGTTCCCTCAACCTTTCCTCATAGGAGAGCTGCTGCAGCCCTCTGCTCATCTCAGTGCCCTCCTCTGGACTCGTTCCAAGAGCTCTGCATCTTTCTTGTACTGCTTGGTGATCCTGCATGCAGCAGGGGGGCTGGAGCTTCATGATCCTTCCAACCCAAGCCATTCTTTGACTCTACGATCCACCAGAGCTGTGTCTGCCTGCACTGCTCGGATCCCGAATTAAGCCAGGCGGTGGCACAGTGTTTCTGGCAGCAGGACAGACTGTGCCCCTTCCAGGTGCCGCTGCTGGAGGCGTCACGACGCGCCTGCCCGGCGCGTGACTCAACACGAGCTCCTTTTTTAAGAAATACAGATGCGGAATAAATGGGAATCAATTACACTTCCTACACAAAGAATCCCCTTGATTTGGCATCTGACACAGACGCATCCTTCCTTCCAAGGGAATAGAATTTGAAAATTCATTTGAGTTTCAGGGAAACTTCCGAGACGTGCTCTCCTTCTTGGCAGTGACTCTGGGACTGCACTGCATGCATGTGTGCCCCTCCAGCCCGATGCCAGGGGTCCTCCTGGGCAGCCCAGGGCTCCATTGGGCCGATTCCAGCCTATGGAACTGCCACCCCATCCCCTTTCTGTTGGGGGCAGACCTGCTCCCCCCGGTGCCTTCCAGCTTCTGAGCAGTACCCTGCAGCGTAGCTTCCCTCATTGGTGCTGAGACACACCATCCCCCAGTGTTTGGTCCATGCAGGAATGGGTGGCAGTGTCCCCATTGCTTTGGGCTGATTGTGGAGAGCAACGCGGTGGGATGCTGTCAGCGTCTTGATTCATTCTTCTCATGGTTCATAGAATCATAGAAAAGCTCGAGTTGGAAAGGAGCCTTAAGGATCGTGGAGTCCAACGGCCAGCTCCACAAAACACCACCCCAAAATGAGACCCTCTGACTGAGGACACTCCTTCCTTTCTGGCAGTGGGGGCTGTGCCATGCTTAGGGGAGCTGTGCCATGCCCTACGGGCTTTGCCATGCCCTGGGGAGCTGTGCCATGCCCTAGGAGCTGTGCCATGTCCTGGGGAGCTGTGCTATGCCCTAGGAGCTGTGCCATGCCCTGGAGAGCTGTGCCATGCCTTAGGAGCTGTGCCATGCCCTAGGAGATATGCCGTGCCCTGGGAGCTGTGCCATGTCCTGGGGAGCTGTGCCATGTCCTGGGGGCTGTGCTGTGCCCTAGGAGCTGTGCCATGTCCTGGGGAACTGTGCTGTGTCCTGGGAGTTGTGCTGTGTTCTAGGAGCTGTGCCATGCCCTAGGAGCTGTGCCATGCCCTAGGAGCTGTGCCATGCCCTAGGAGCTGTGCCATGCTCTAGGAGCTGTGCCATGCCCTAGGAGCTGTGCCATGCTCTAGGAGCTGTGCTGTGCCCTAGGGGCTGTGCCATGTCCTGGGAGCTTTCCCATGCCCTAGGAGCTGTGCCATGTTCTGGGAGCTTTCCCGTGCCCTAGGAGCTCTGCTGTGCCCTGAGGAGCTGCACCATAACCTGATTCCTGCTCCTGTTCCACCCATGCCCATTTCCCCAAGGTGATTTTGGTGAAGCTGAGCTGTGAGCTGCTGAGCCAGCCGTTGTGCACCCGTTGTGTTGGAGCAGATCTGTGCTGTGGAGCCATGGTGCTCAGTGGGTGCTGTGGCAGCTGGGGTGGCCTTCTGGGAAGTGTCCTTCTGGGTGCTGTGCTCAGTGCCTGCCACGTGCAGGGAGCTGTGATGCGAACATTAGTTTGTGAGGAGCTGGACTCATATCCCAACACAGTTTGTGTGTGTGGACTCCAAGTGCCATGTTTAGGGCACCCGATTTTGACTGGGCCACATGTAAAGACTCAGCAGCCAGAATGTTAAAGGTTTCTTAGTCGTAATCTTTGCAAATGATTTCCTTCTTTACAGAGCAGCTCCCACCTTCTGCTCAGGTTCCTCCATCGCCAGGCGTCACAAAGCCGCTGACCTTCAGCGGCCAAAATGCTCCCAGCGTGAGCAGTGGGGACCAATTCATCACCTCCTGTCACTCCTGGGTGGCACTGAGCAGGAGACACTGCTGGAATGATTCACGATTCACTTTTTCTTTCCTTAATAGAGCAAAATGTTTGAAGGGTTCGGCTGGGTCAGCAGCGGACTGCGGGCGTCCTCCTGGATCCCTGCGCCCATCTCCTTCTGGGTGTGGGTTTGGTAATTCTTTGCAGCTCTCTGCAGCCTCTGTGCTCCTGTGGTGCATCTCCAGCAGAGCCAGCCTTCCTCCTCCCTTTGTGAGGAGGATCTGCCGGGGTGAGGTGCATGCTAATGCACCGCCGCTGGCTGCTCCTGCATTTGCTCGACTTATCAGACAGGTTGTCCAAATTCTGGAGGGCTGTGATCTTGCAGGATTAAAGGCGTAATTTTCAGAAATCCCCTTATCCTCTTTGTCGGCAGATAAAACTGCATTTTGTCTTTCCGATAGGGTTCTTTAAGATCTGATGAAGCAAACCCGGCAATATAAAACCCTTTTGGCTGTCAGGGCGGAGAGGCACCAATCCAACCACCGCTGTGGGTGTTTTTACTGGCTGGGATGCACAACGGAGTGCTTTAAAGAGCAAATCAATATCTGCGGTTATACGAGGGGAGACAAAAGCTCTTAATTAATTGTCTCCTGAGGGTTTCCAGTTCTGCTCCGTCTTCTCAGGACGCGTCGGTCGCAGTCAGGCAGAGGTGTTGGGACTCGAAGGGACGCGGCTCGGAGCGGCGCCGCTCGCCGCCCCATCGCGCTGCTGCAACCTGCTGAGCTGCCGCCGCTCCTGGCGGACGCTGGATCTGACCCGAGGGCTCCTCGGCTCCGGCTTTAAAATAGCGCTCTGTGCTAATTAGCCGAGCGCTGCTCTCTCGCCGCTGTCTGAGCAAAGGAATGCGAGCGGCTGCCGCTCCCCCATCGCTGCCTCTTCCCGAGCTGCCGCTAATTGGCTCCGGTTAGCAGGTGATTTCTCGTTTAGTTCTGCAGAGATGATCTAAGACCAGAAGTTTCTCAGCAGACTGAACAGTGAGCTAAATGAGCAGCGCCGGAGGAACGGAGAGGAATAGAAAGAGCCCTAGCAGTCAGCCCAAGTCTGCCTGATAGCCTGGCTCAGGGTTTGAGGGAATGGGGGTCCCGGGGGTCCTGGTCAACCTTCGTGCCTGGAGGAAGCCCCAGCAGGGAGGCACGGAGCTCTCCATGGGTGGAACTGCCTCATGAATTTTGGGCAGAACCTGCAGCAAGGAGGGACCCAGGCGGTGCCCAAAGCATTTCTGAATTCAGGATCCGTTCCTCACGCAGCTCATGGACAGCCAAGGGAAGTTCCCCTCCAACACCACCAAGATCTGCTGGAAACACCCAGCTGGAATGCAGCGTGGTGGAGAAGGACCCGGGGTCCTGGTGGGCACCATGCTGACCGAGAGCTGAGCGAAGGGAGGAGGGGATCTGCTCCTGTTCGCAGCCACCCCGGCAGCACTGAGCCCAGAGCTGGGCTCCCAGTACAGGAGAGTTGTGGACATACTGGAGAGAAGCCCACTGCAGTGCCGTGAGGATGCTGCAGGGTGCTGAGCAGCTCTGCTGAGGGCTGGGGCTGCTGAGCCTGGAGCAGAGGGGCTGAGGGGATCCCATCCGTGTACACAAATACCCAAAGGGAGGCTCAGGGGGATCCCATCTGCACCCATCAATACTTGGAGGGAGGTGCCAGTGGTGCCCAGGCAGAAATTAGAACACAGGTTGCTCCTAACGAACATGAGGAAGCATTTCTGTGCTGTGCAGCTGGTGGAGCCTGGTGTGGGGACACAGAGAGGTATGAGATCTTCCTCATTGGGGATCTCCAGAGCCACCCAGATGTGGGGCTGGGCACAGCTCTGCGTGTCCCCATTGCAGCAGAGGTTAAAGCATGTGGATACAGAGTTCCCTGCCAGCCTCAAACAGACTGTGGCTGAAGGATGAATCTTATCACCATCTAGAAATATGATGCCTTTCAGTGGATGGCCTCATTCCCAGGCTTCGAGGTCCCGTCTGTGTGCTGATGTCTGCTGGGGAAGTCTTTCATCCTTTCTTTGGCAGCTCTGGGTACTGCAGAAGGTCTCAGAAATAGCCAAAACCCTCCAAACCTTTCCAGCTCCTTCAAGGACAGCTGAGCCCTGGAGGGGAGCTGTGCTCAGTGATCCACGTGGATCGCTTCCGACTTGGGCTGTTCTGTGGCTCTGTGAAGGGCCTTAACCCACCCCAGAACGGAGATAACAGCCTCCCTGTGTTCCTTTAGCACTGATGTGATACAGCGCAGCGCTCACTGCCTCCAAACATCCTTCATTTCTGCCCATGAGAAGGAGCAACCGTTAGGAAATCACCTCCAGAATGCGCTGTGACCAAATCAGTGCCCCATCCGTGAGTGTGCTTTTGGTACACGAAATCCAGCAGACGTCATCGCTGTTTGAAGTTGGCTTCTGTCTCTGGGAAGATAGGCAGTGAATGAAATCAAAGAAGCCCGAGGTGACAGGCTGTGGTTCCTTGTGCAGTTCCCAGCTAAACATTACCCTGCCCAGCTTAGAGTGCAGGGGTCGGTTCCCTGCCTGTTCCTCCTCTGGGGATTGGATGCTCCCCTGTGTGCTGGTGGCCATTGCTGGCACGTCTGGAGGTGGGCAGTGGGGTGAGCCCTGTGCCCATGGCAGACCCCCCTTTGCAGGGCTGGGAGATCCGTCTGTGGCTTTCCCTGGCTAAAGGTGAAATCCTCCCCATCAGCACCCCTATTTGTCAGCCACACTCATAGCAACGGCTTGAAACTCCAGAACAGCAAAAGCATTTCTTCCAAAAGACACAAAGCGAATGCCATGATCATAGAATCCTAGAATGGCCTGGGTTGCAAAGGCCCACGGTGAGCATCAGCTCCAAGCCCCTGCTGTGTGCAGGTCGCCAACCAGCAGCCCAGGCTGCCCACAGCCACATCCAGCCTGGCCTCGACTGCCTGCAGGGATGGGGCATCCACAGCCTCCTTGGGCAACCTGTGCCAGTGCCTCACCACCCTCTGAATGTTTGGTGGTCACTCAGATGCTGTCCAAAAGTCCCACACTGTAAGGATTTGGGGTTTCCAATGCTGCACAGCTCACCGTGAGGTCACTCAGTGCTGAGTTCCCCATGGCTCTGTGCCTCTGTGTGCATCCCTCAGCGCAGCTCCGGCTGCAGGAGCTCCAGAAGGCTTCCTCCAAGGAAATGATCCCAAACAGCACTGAGCTGTGTGTGGGAGTTTTCCTCAGGGTGATTCTGTGGTTCGGGGCAATGGGAGCAGTTTATAAATCCTTTTGTTCGTGGCTGAAATGAGAAGCAGCTCCGGTGCCAAAGACGATTCGCTCTGAAAAGAGAAAAAAAAGAAAATGAACGATCCTATGGTGACTGGGAAGGGCAAACAGATTAACTGCAAAGCTGCCAAATGCGTTTCGTTCCTGCAGGGTTTGGTTTGTAGTACATTTTGAAAGAGTAGGAAATTCCCCCATGCAAAAAACAAACCCAAAAACCTTTCTGTATCCTAAAGCAACCAGAAAAAAAAATCTGAGATTCAGCTCTCAAGGGGCAAGAAATTCAGCATCTGTAATAGATACTTTGAGGATAATGTGCAGGGTTCCTTAGTATTGCCTCCAGGAGATGTGCAAAGATGTGGCAAGACAAAGCATCAGCTGTTCCCAGAGCTCTGGCTCCATCCCTGGTCCCGCTGTGACTGCGATGCTGGGGCTGGAAATCCTCGGCTGTGCTCCCAGCACTGCTGTGCTCCCATCCCTTCCAGAGGGGGGGAAAAGGAGCAATGCTTTAACAGGGAGGAGAATCCTTCAGCCAGAACTTCCACTGCCTGATGGAAAGGGAGCTGGGTGTGCTGGTGGGCAGCAGCTGAGTGTGGCTGGGATCAGGAGTGGTGGCAGGAGCAGGGAAGTCGTCCTGCCCTGTGCTCAGCTCTGGGGAGGCCTCACCTCGAGCGCTGGGTTCAGTGTTGGGCACCTCGGTGCAGAAGGGACGTGGAGGGGCTGCAGCGGGGCAGGGAAGGGCAGCGAGGCTGGGGAAAGGCTTGGAGAACGTGGCCTGCGAGGAGAGACTGAAGGAATGGGGCTGTTGGGTGTGGGGAAAAGGAGGCTGAGGGGAGACCTGATTGCTCTCTGCCAGCATCTGAAAGGTGATGGCAGCAGGGTGAGGTTGGTCTCTTCTGGCTGGTGACAGGACGAGGGGAAATGGCCTTGAGTTGTGCCAGGGGAGGCTGTGGTTGGATCTGAGGAAACGCTTCTGTGCAGAAAGGGCTGCTGAGCAGTGCGATGGGCTGCCAGGGAGGTGGTTGAGCCACCAGCCCTGGATGTGGTTAAAACCCATCTGGATGTGGTGCTCAGGGCTGTGATTCAGTGGAGGGCTGTCAGAGTTGGGGATGGTTGGGTTGTGGTTGGACTCGATGATCTTTGAGGTCTTTTCCAACCTGAGCAATTCTGTGATTCTCTGATCCTATGATCCTTCGCTGATGGGCCCCCGGGGAGCGAAGCAGCCGTCTTTGGTGCTTGGAATGCTGGATGCATTTTGTAGCCACAGACTCAGTGGGGTTGGGAAGGAGCTCTGAGATCCCCAGCCCTGACCCCAGCCCATCCCCACCCTGCCCTCTAACCATGTCCTCAAGTGCCACATCCCTACGCTCCTTGTGCACACTGAGTCCATCACAGGCAGCTGCTTTCAGTGGACAGAGCGTGATCAGAGCTCAGCACTGGAGACAAAGGCACACTTCCAGGTTTGCACAACATCAGCCCTGAGCACCACCTATCTGCAGCAGGGCCAGGATAGTGGACAGTGATAGGACAAGGGGGAATGGCTTTAAAGTGAGACAGGGGAGGTTCGGGTTGGATATGAGGAGGAAGTTTTTCATGCAGAGGGCGGTGAGGCACTGGCACAGGTTGCCCAAGGAGGCTGTGGATGCCCCATCCCTGCAGGCATTGGAGGCCAGGCTGGATGTGGCTCTGGGCAGCCTGGGCTGCTGGTTGGCGACCTGCACACAGCAGGGGCTTGGAACTGATGATCATTGTGGGCCTTTTCAATCCAGGCCATTCTATGACCAGCGCCAGGACCCAGGCTGCAGGCAGGGGATGAGCAAAGCACAGCAGCTCATGGCTTCCAGAGGGGCTGATGGCCCCAGGACAGCAAATGCCATCAGGAGGAGTTGGTTCTCAGAGCTGCTGCAGCCCCTGCAGCGGGTGTCAGCTGAGCCGTGCTGCTGCTCCATGGTTAGTGCTGAGCAACCTGGTTGGCAGCTTGGATGGATGGATTGCAGGCAGAGCAGCACGGGGAGGAAACCCCATTGTCACCAGGGCAGGATCTCAGTGTAGGGCAGGATCCCACGTGGGTCAGGATCCCAATGTAGGGCAGGATCCCATGTGGGGCAGAATCTCAGTGTAGGGCAAGATTGCCATACAGGGCAGGATCCCACGTGGGGCAGGATCCCATGTAGGGCAGGATCCCATGTGGGGCAGGATCCCA
>NW_024969502.1:0-2540 GCF_019238085.1 Lagopus leucura | reverse complement strand
GGGCAGGATCCCATGTAGGGCAGGATCCCATGTGGGGCAGGATCCCAGTGTAGGGCAGGATCCCATGTAGGGCAGGATCTCTGTGTGGGGCAGGATCTCTGTGTGGGGCAGGATCCTGACTTGGAGCTGGATCTCTGCATGGGACACGATGCCAGCATGGGGCAGGACCCCACGTGGAGCAGAATCCCAGCATGGGACACGATCCCTGAATGGGGGAGGATCCCAGTGTGGGGCAGGAAGGCTCAGTCTCTCCTTCCAGCCCCCTGGGGTGAAGGAGGACGCGGGCACAGTGTGCAGCAGAGGCTCCATTATACACCAGGGAATGGAGAAGCTCCTTGGCTGCTTAATAAACACTGCCACGGTCGTGTTTGTTTTATGCATAACATACAAGGCGTGCTGGCTGCTGTTCAGAAGGAGCTGAAGGATCCAGCAGCGATCTGCTGCTGCATGACCAGGCAGAGAAAGGGGAGAAATGCACTCTGTGGGGCACTGGGTTGCCCCATGGCATGGGGCACAGGAGCAGGAACGCATTGAGGTGCTCCTGTTTGTGCCAATGGGAGATAAAGCAGAGCTGTGAGGCTCTTCTGGCCTTACCCTGTTGGGAACATGGGTGGGAATGTGCCTGGAGTGAGCCCGAACCTGGAGCAGCTGCACGGCTGAAACGGGTCTCCATCAAGCAGGCATTAACATGAAACATGATTAAACTAATTAACATCCCTTAATTGAAATTGAGCCTGCTGAAAAAAAAAAAATAAATAATAATAATAATAAAATAGACCAAACAAAAATGGTTGCGTCCTTTGAAACCCTTACACAACGTGTTATAAATGTAGCTCCAATATAATGGATGGAGGCTGCGGAGACATTTTGACTTAATAACTCCTTAATGATTAAAAAAATGAGTGCGCTGCAAAATCAATATGGCAGATATGAACTGGATTGCAAACCTCGTAATTAATGCTTCCTCAATGCAGCTGCTGAAAAGGGGGGGGTCACGGGGAATTTGGGCTGTCGTTCCGATCTCATGGTGCCCGTGCCAAGGCCACCCTCGGTCCGGGGGGTACTTTGGAACACAGTCAGTGCTTTGGCACTGGGGGAAGATGGGGAAGCGGTGGGAGAAGGGAGGTCACAGAAACCCTGAACTGTAGGGGTGGGAAGGAGCCGTTGCATCTCCCCCCGCCCCACCCCCCCCCATTGCAGAGCAGAGAGGAGAAGCACCTTCCTGCCCTGCTGGCTGCGCTCTGTGCGGCGCACCCCAGGGTCCCATTGGCCACTTCAGCCATCAGGGCACACTGCTGGCTCACAGTCGCCTTGTGGTCAACTGTTGGCCTCCTCTGAAAACCTCCTTTCCAGCAGCTCAGCCTCCAGTGTGTCAGAGCCATAGAATCATAGAATGGCCTGGGTAGAACAGGCCCACAGTGCTCACCTCGTTCCAAGCCCCTGCCATGGGGAAGGTCTGCAAGACCAGGCTGCCCAGAGTCGCATCCAGCCTAGGCTGCGTCCTGATGCTGCTGTTGTTCCTCCCCAGGTGTAAAACCCTGCACTGCCCTGGCTGAACCCCACTGGATTCCTCTGCCCTCAGCTCTCCAAGCCCTGTGTGAGCACAGGTTGGTGGGTGTGGGGCTGCTGTGTCTGAGATCCCATCGGCACCGGGCACGCTTTGCTGTGAGCAGCCTTAATGCTGATGTGTTCTTCATGCTGCTCGTGACAGTTTCTGAAAGCATAAAGGAGCTCTTCGGAGCTCTGAGCAGGTCTTTAATATCTCCTCACTGACTGAAGCATGATACCGGAGTGACATTTAGAAGCATTAGGAGGCAAGGGCAGTTACTTATTTCTTATGAAGGTGTTTTTTCCCCCGAGGGGTTGCGGTGTGGAGGACGGGGGCTGGGGGTGACCCAGTGCTCAGCAGTGCCTTCTGCTGCCGTATCTGAGCCCTCCTTTCCGCCAGCTACGTCCTGAGGTGTGATCCGGGTTTGCTCGGTGACCTCCACTTGTGGGGAGGGGATGGATTTCCCCACCGCACTGGGCACTCCCTCCATCTGCATCCGCAGCCAGGAGTGCTGTGAGCAGCAGCGAGGCTGGGGCAGCCCCGCTGGGGGTACGGAGCACAGCCCACAGGGCGTGCAGGGGGAAGATGTGTGCAAAAAACAACCAACAGGGGCTGCAAACCCGGGGCGCGGGGCCGCAAGCACAAGGCACGGGACGCAGACATTGGGTACAGGGTTGCAAATTTGAGATAGTGAGCTTCAGATTTGGGGCAGAGGCTGCAATCATCGAGAGCTGGGCGGCAAGCGTGAAGCAGGGCTGCCGTTTTCGGACACGGGGCTGCGGGATCGGGAGGGGCTGCAGCTCCGGGCCGTGTGGTGACGGTACCGGGGCAGCACTGAGCACCGCTGGAGCCGGGCAGAGCCCCGCGGCGACGCTCGGGACCCGGAGCTGCTCCCGACGCGGGGCTGGCAGCGCGGGGGGCCCCGGTGCGGCCCCGAGCAGAGGGCGATGGCAGCTGCCAGGGCCGGGAGCGAAGCCCCGTCCGCGAGGTG
>NW_024969501.1:0-1048 GCF_019238085.1 Lagopus leucura | reverse complement strand
CAGCTTTTTAACATGGCTTAGGATTCTCTTTTGGCTTAAGTGAAACTTAAGATCAAGTTTTAAGTCCCTAAATGTGGCAGGAGTTACTTAGTGGTTAGATATGGCCAACGTCTTCCCAATCCCTCCCCATTAAAGATTATCTTTTGGTATTGCCAGTATTTAAATTTGTCGTGTTCATATTTCAGCCGTTACTCGTGTTTTTCTTTCTCTAAGACTGCATTCTTGGGACTGACCTCACATGAGAGAATGAACCTCCTGATGGAGAGCAAATCTTCTAAGCATCCTGTTTCACTCAGGAGAAATCCATACAAGTAAGTGCCGTAGTGTGCGGTGTTTCAGCTGTGTTTCCCTTCAGTTCTGGCCTGCTTCACTGCTGCAAGAATGCCAAACCTGAGCCATCTGTGGGCTCGCTGGTCACGCCTGTTCTGAGCTATGCCAAGAGGAAGAGAGAGGCAGGGAGGACAGTGTCCTTGAGTGTATTCATCCTTCTCTGTGTCTGTTCTTTAGGTCTAGGGGGGGAACTTTGTTATGAACCAGCCCTTTCTGAATTCTTTTAGCTTCATAAAGAAATTACTACCAAAGTTTCCCTGTTATACTGAAAATCTTTATTTCCTCATGTGCTAGCAGATGAAATCTTCCTTAGCATTAACTTCAAAAATTTGAGTTGAACTCCATCTTCTATCCCTATTAAATGTGACGCAGGTTAAAAAATGTCAACAAAGGAGTAATGATGAATAGAACGTTGTTGTGTTTCTTCTCTTAGAGCTGTCTTTGCCGACAGCTTTATCCCTTAACTACTGCTTCCCTAGGGATCACGTATTGTTAATGCCTGCTGTTGTCTTTTGTAGGTTTATTACTGAGTATTTCTCACTTTTCAGTCTTGGATGCTTCCAGAATTGGTATGGTCAAACCCAGTGGAGTTGGCTGGACCAAGCAATACAACGTTCACGTGATAAAGAAGAAAAATGTTTGCTGTGTTTGAATTCTTACTTGATTTGATTTGAGGAAAGTTACAAGACCAAAGGTATGTGCTTACCACCTCTGGAGG
>NW_024969500.1:0-2886 GCF_019238085.1 Lagopus leucura | reverse complement strand
GTAAGGTTTTCCTTTCTGATCTGTTACCTCTCAGGCGGTGCCTACAGCTGTGTGATGTGCTCTGCAGGAAGTGCCGATGTTTCGCATTCAACCTTGTCTTTCATCTTGTTTTAAAGCTTAGAGGCAACCTTAATTTCTGCAGCCCTGAGCTTTGTGCCACGAGAGCTCTCCAGCTTCTACCTGTGATGTGAGACTGTATTGTGTCTACTCCAGGCTCTTCTTCTCTTTTCATTTTAAGGTAGGAAAATTCATTTCTGGGCCAGGAGAAGAAGAAATGCAACAATCTTCCCTGCACTGCTCAGTTTGCCTGAGTTGACAAGTGCTCCTATTTTTCTTGTACCCTTCAATTCCAAGTCCATATTTTCCCCAAAGCAAAAGAATTCAGAGGTAACCACCTGCAGTTCAGTAAGTGATTTCAGTATTTATTTCTGACTGTGGCAATTACTTCAGTTCAGAAGTCACACTTAATTTATGGGGCCTGCTTTAATTCTGACCAAGGTTGCAGTTGCAGCTGGCTTCCCAAGGCTGCAGTACATGGTGGTGGCACAGCCTTGGGCTTCTGCATTTGTGCTGATCCCACATTTTCTTTTGCAGGTCAGCTGGCGCTAGAAGTGGACGGCATCCAGTGTGAATGAAGGTCAGTGCAGGAGCAGCTGCTGCTGGAGGAAGGAAGTGCAGGCTGATGGACTCTGACGCATCTCCCGGTACGGCACCAGAGGAGGCAGCAGTGATGCTGGGGGGCAGTTGCAGAGGAACACGAGGAGCTCCTCAGCAGGAAGCCACAAACCCTGCAGAAAGCTGCAGCAGACTCAGAGCACGTGTGAATGCCCAGGAGGAAATGCAGGCCCAGCGTTTGAGCAGCGCCTGGCCACGGAGTGCTGCGGCCCAAGAACAAAGCTGTTGTGCCTTTGCCCAGATGGCTTTCCAAGGTGGGCTCATCTGTCCTCACAAAAACCAGAGGGCTGACTCATCCAAATGCTTGCTGATTGCTTGGAAGCCCAAATCCTTCCAGCCTCCAATCTGGGAGCAGCGTGGGAGAAACATCTCCTGGGTCTGATCATGCTGTGCCTGAGCAAAAGGATGACCCAGGCTGGTTACACAAGAGTCATATTAATTTCTCTGTTCTGTTACTTCAGATAACCCCATTGGGTGGTCCTCATGTTGTTTTCTTAAAATTTGGTACCAGGCCTGGTGACTTTGAGCCAGAGCCCAAAAGGCTGGATCCAGTCCAGGAGCTTAAAGCCACAGCGCCAGCCAGAGAGGCTGGCACCAGTCCTGGGGCATAAAGCCACATCCTGAGAGGGCTGCACTGGCCCCAGGCCTAAAGCCACAGCCACAACACAAGAAGCCAACACCAGCTTCAGGCCTAAAGCCACAGCCTGAGAGGCTGGAACCAGTCCAAGAACTTAAAGCCACAGCCACAGTTAGAAAAGCACTGACTGCAGGGCCTAAAGCCTCAGCCACAGGCAGAGAAGAGAGCTCCAGCCTTGGACCTAAAGCCACAGCTGGAGAAGGTGGAAAGGCCCTGGGGCCTAAAGCCACAAGCAGAGAGGCTGGCACCAGCCCCAGAGCCAAAAAGGACAGCCCAAAAGGCAGGATCCAGCCCAGGGACTTAAAGCCACAGACACAGCCAGGGAGGCCAGCTCTGCCCTGGGACCGAAAGCCACAACCAGAGATGCCAGGTTTTGTTTTCTGCTGGTTCCTATGGGACTCCATTGACCACTCTGAGGCCATACTGGTTTTTATTGGTTTGCACTAGAGTCATCTTCACTTCTCTGTTGCTTTACTTCAGTTAACCCCATTGGGTGACCCTGGTGTTGGTTTCCTACAATTTGGATTTGGGAGGTGACCACTCCCTTTGCCTATGATGAAAGCACAGCGGTGATGCAGGCACTTGCTGAGGTCACAGTCGTTGCCGGGCTGGGAGCATTTCTGCCACAGCTGGAGCAGAGCTGGTGCTCTCGTGAGTGTGTTGCACACGGAGACTGAGCTCTGTGCTTTTCTAGAGACAGATCATCCTTTGAGAGCCCACTGCAAGCAGCACTGTGGTGTGTGCGTCAGCTGGGCACAGCTCTGGCTGAGCAGGCTGACCAGGTGAGCTGGGTTTGATGCTGGCTGGTTGTCGGGAGGTGTCTCAGCAGAAAAGCTGGGCTGGGAATGAGTTCCCAGGTCAAACGGTGCCCTTCTGAATGGCTGTTTCCAGGGAAAATGGGTTCTTGTTCAGATTCCATCCCATGTTTCTGTGAGGATGTTGAAAAGGCATTCCTGCCCCGGAAAATTGCTGCCAGGCCCCCCCCCCCCCCCCTTCATGTCAGACTTCTTTTAAAAGGAAGCAGAGCACAGACTTCATAGGGTGCAACTTGTGCCTCACTGCTCCGTGGGTTGCTTGGTGTGCCATACCCAGCAGGTGTTTCAGCAAACCGTGCTGAAGTCACAGCAGAGAGCCAGGCGCTCAGCTGGGGACATGGACAGTCAGTACACTTGTGGGGGAAAAGGGGACCTGGGGACACCTGCTGACAGAAGCCATGGCAGTTAGACACCAGCTGCAGCTAGTGATGGGCAGGCAGTCCTTGCAGCCAGCTGATTTCCAAGCATTGCCTTCCTCAAGAGACGACATTGCATGGCAGAAGAAAGCTGGGAAAATGCTTCTTCCTCATGATTTTTCACTTGTTGATGCTTTCTGTAGGTTCCTGTCCAAAAGGAGAACTCAGAGATCAAGGCAGTTGAAGAACGAGTGAAGCCAGCTCCTTCCAAGAGTGAGGGAGGTTCCTGTGGAGAGAACCTCACAGCTTGGGCTTCCTCTGACACTTCAGCCATCATGTCTCAGCAAGGAGATGACCATGGTTCCAATTCCTACTCTGTGGTATGGCAGGGTTTCTTTTGCTT
>NW_024969499.1:0-1191 GCF_019238085.1 Lagopus leucura | reverse complement strand
GGGGGGCTTGCGTCCCTGGCAGCGGCTGGCAGCAACTGGCAGCGGCTGGTGGGTGGCTTGCGGCCCTGGCAGCGGCTGGCAGTGGCTGGTGGGGGGCTTGCGTTCCTGGCAGCGGCTGGCAGCGGCGGGTGGGGGGCTTGTTGCCCTGTCAGAGGCTGGCAGCGGCTGGTGTGGGGCTTGCCGCACTGGCAGGGGCTGGCAGCGGCTGGTGGGGGGCTTGCGGCCCTGGCAGCGGCTGGCTGCGGCTGGCAGCGGCGGGTGGGGGGCTTGTGGCTCTGGTAGTGGCTGGCAGCGGCTGTAAGCCGCTGGTGTGGGGCTTGCGGCCTTGGCAACGGCTGTCAACGTCTGGTGGGTGGCTTGCCGCCCTGGCAGCGGCTGGCGGCAGCTGGTGGTGCGCTTCTGCCCTGGCCGCTGCCGGCAGCGGCGGGCAGCTGCTGCAAACGGCTGGCAGCGGTGGCAGCGGCTGGTGGGGGGCTTGCCGCCCTGGCAACGGGAGGAAGCGGCTGGCAGCGGCTGGCAGTGGCTGGCAGCGGCTGGTAGGGGGCTTGCTGCTCTGGCAGTGGCTGGACGTGGCTGGCAGCAGCTGGCAGCGGCTGGTGGGGGGCTTGCGGCCTTGGCAGCCGCTGGCAGTGGCTGGCAGGAACTGGTTGGAGGCTTGCCACCTTGGCAGCGGCTGGCAGCTGCTGGCGGGGGGCTTGCGACCCTGGCAACAGCTGGCAGCAGCTGGCAGCGGCTGGTGGGGGCTTGCCGCCCTATCTCTGGCTGGCAGCAGCTGGCAGCGGCTGGTGTGGGGCTTGCCGCCCTGACAGCAATTGACAGCGGCTGGTAGTGGCTGGTGGGGGGATTGCCGCCCTGGCAGCGGCTGGCAGCGGCTGGTGGGGGGCTTGCCGCTTTGACAGCGGCTGGCAGCGGCTGGCAGCGGCTGGTCGGGGGCTTGCGGCTCTGGCAGCGGCTGGCAGCGGCGGTTGGGGGGCTTGCGGACCTGCCAGCGGCTTGCAGCGGCTGGTGGGGGGCTTGCTGCCCTGGCAGCGGCTGGCAGCGGCTGGTGGGGGGCTTGCTGCCCTGGCAGCGGCTGGCAGCGACTGGTGGGGGGCTTGCGGCCCTGGCTGTGGCTGGCAGCGGCTGGCAGCAACTGGTGGGGGGTTTGCGGCCCTGGCAGCAGCTGTCAGCAACTGGCAGCGGATGGTGGGG
>NW_024969498.1:0-3315 GCF_019238085.1 Lagopus leucura | reverse complement strand
CCTCTTCCTTTCTTTTCTTTTTCGATGATGATGAAAATTCCGGATTTGGGGATTTCTTCTGATGGTTTACAGCATTAAAGGAAGAAGAGATGGAGGAAAACAAGGAAATCCCAAAATTGCGGATTTTAGGATGGTTTTGGATTCTTCCTGGTGGTTCAGAATGAAGCCATGGCTCCCCCGTGGCCCACCAGGCTCAGGGCTGCGCAGAGCCCTCATTAGAGGGCAGCCCAATTAAAAACCCAAGAAAACCATCGTCACTGCTGACCACCCTAACGAGCTGCTCCGTAATTAAAGCGGTGCATTAAAATATCATCCGCTGCTGTTCTGCGATACGAGGGCACCGCTGCCGCCCTGCTCTCCAGACAGAAGAATTAGTTAATCATCTTGTGAATTAGAGATGGCTTTAATTACAGCTGGTGCGTCCTCATTATCCTCCTACCACGCCAAGATGTCCTTAGTTACGCTTTCTGTTCTTTTTCTTTCTGCTTTTTGTCTTTTTTTTGCTCATTTTTTCTTTTTTGGCTCCTAATCCTTTTGTTCTTAATCCCTTTTTTTTTTTCCTTATTCTTTTTGTTCTTAATCCTTCGGTTCTCATTCTTTTTGCCCTCTTCTTCTTTCCTATTTTTCCCATTCTTTCCATTCCTTTCCCAACCTTTCCTGCCCTTTCCCATTCCCTCAATTTCTTTCCCATTATCCCCATTCTCCCCCGTTCTTTCCAATCCTTTCCCATTCTCTCCATTCCTTTCCAAACTTTCCCATTTTCTCCATTTATTTCCAATTCTCTCCAATCTTCCCTATTCTTTCCATTCCTTTCCCATTCTTTCTAATCCTTTCTAACCTCTCTCAATTTCTTTCTCATTCTTTCCACTCCTCCACAGTCTTCCCAATCTTTTATATTCCTTCCACATTTCCCATTCTCTCCAATCTTTCCCATCCTTTCCAGTCTATTTTTCCCATTCTCTCCAATCATTTCCATTCTTTCCCATTCTCTCCATTCCTTCTCCATTCGTTCAGCCCTTTCCCTCTCTTTCCCATCCTCTCCAATCTTTTCCCATTCTTTCCAACCCTTCCCAATCTTTCCCGTTCTCTCAATTTCTTCCCCATTCTCTCCAGTCTTTCATATTCTTTACATCTTTCCCATTCTTTCCAATCCTTCCTCTTTCTCTCCCGTCTTTCCCACTCCTTCCCATTCTTTCCAACCCTCCGTATTCTTCCCACCTTTCCCATTCTCTCCAATCCATTTCCATTCTCCCCCATTCTCTCAGTTCCTTTCCTATCCTCTCCAATCTTTCCCACTCTCTCCATCTTCTCCCTTCTCTCCAATCCCTTCCTATTTTCCCCATTTCCTCTCCTTCCCCATTCTCTCAATTTCTTGCCCATTCCCCCTTCTTTCAACCATTTCCCACTCCTTCCACTCCTTCCCTTCCCTTCCTGCTCCCATTCTCTCCAATCTTTCCCACTATTCCCATTTCCCACTCTTTCCAGTCCTTTTTTTTCCCCCAATCCCTTCCTATTACATTCCCATTCCCATTACTTATTCTCTTCTCATTGCCTTATTGTTCTTTTCCCCCTTATTTCTCATTCTCATCACTTTTTATCCTTATTTCCTCTCCTGCACTAAATACAACGAAAGAAACAACAACAACAACAACCAAAACCGCAGCCAATGCACCCAAAACAACAACAACAAATAATTTCACACCCCTCAACACCAACATTAAGACCCACGAGAGGTAAATTCCACCCCACAGCACACGGAGCGACGTTCCTTTTTCCATCCCAATTCGCCCCCAGACCCAACTCAGGGTGCCGAAAAGCAGAACGGTTCCCAAACTGCCCTCATCATCTATCGCGATATCACAGAACTGCATCACCCAATCCCACCCCACAGCACAGAACCGTGTCGATACCTGCAGGAACCGGAAGAAAATCCAACATCTTCCAAACAACCTGCTTGGAATCTGCATTATTTTTAGGGCAAAGGAACCCCGCGTCGCATCTCAGCACTTCTGGGCTCGCCATCCTTTTCCCACCGACGCCAGAATTAATTTCCAAGGAGCAGCAGATTGAAGAAATCACCCCGTGAAGAGCAAATGCATAAATAGGCAAATGGAGCAGTGGTGCCACGCAGGGGGGAAAAGGTGAGGCTGAACACGGGCAGCCTCTCATCATCCTCTTTGCAGAAGCATCCGGGTCGCACCCTCAGCCACGCATCCAGGGCAGGCAGGTCGTCATTTGAGATGGTAATTAGTGCTGTTGATAACGAGGGCGAGACCCTGAGGACGGCAGAGCAGAAATCACCGAGGTGCTCATTAAGAGCCATTCGGGGTCGCCCGGCGCCGCCGCTTCGAGTGGCTGCTGGTGTGTGGGAAGAGGAGGAGAAGCAGTAAATGGATCCCACGAGGGAAATTCCTCCATCCTCCCAACAGCGTGGGGTCAGCGGGGATGGCCGAAGCCCTCATCATCTCAGCAAGTGCCGATTTGCCAAAAAAAAGAAAGACAGAATATAAGAGCTGCTCGAGCTCCTGGCTGACAGCCCGCCCCCCATCCACCACGAAGAATCACGAAGTCATTAAGGTGGGAAAAGACCCCCGAGGTCGTTAAGTCCAACGGTTGAGCCCTCGTCACCGACCTGCTGACCATCACCGCCCATTCATAAAATCATGGAGTCATAGAATGGAGCCGTAGAATCGTTGTTTCGTTCATAAAATCACGGGATGGTCGAGATTGGAGGAGGCCTCTGAGGTCACCGAGTCCAACCACCGAGCCACCACCGCTGCACCCATCGGTAACATCGTGGAATTGTGGAATCATGGAGGTTGGGGACCTCAAAGATCATCGAATCCAACCCGTCACCGCCGCCGTTCGTTCATAAACGCGTGGGATCATAGAATGGAATCGTAGATTCGTTCATAAAACGAATGAGACTGAGATGGAATCGTAGATTCGTTCATAAAATCACGCCGAGGCTGAGGTTGGAGGAGACCTCCGAGGTCACAAAGTCCAACCACGGACCCACCGTCCCTTTGTCCACTTGTAACACTACAGAATTACAGAATCATGGAGGTTGGAGACCTCAAAGATCACCAAGTCCAACCATTGACCCATTCTCTCAACTTCTTTCCCATCCCCTCCGATCTTTCAATCATTTCCCACTCTTTCCACTCCTTCCAGTTCCCATTCTCTCCAATCTTTCCCACTCTTTCCATTTTCACACCACATCATCAAAACGCGGAATTACGGAACCATCGAGGCTGCAAAACGCCTCTGAGATCATCAGTTCCAATGGTTGACCCATCACCTCTGTGTCCAGCC
>NW_024969497.1:0-3809 GCF_019238085.1 Lagopus leucura | reverse complement strand
CCCTCTTTCCGGGGGCT
Source organism: Lagopus leucura (assembly GCF_019238085.1). NCBI lineage: Eukaryota > Metazoa > Chordata > Aves > Galliformes > Phasianidae > Lagopus > Lagopus leucura. The sequence continues at coordinate 3,792 of NW_024969497.1, read as the reverse complement.
GGGGCTGGGCCGGGGCGCTTCGGCTGACCCTCCTCGCCGTACTTATCGAAGATCTCCCTCTTTTTGGGGTCGCTCAGCACATCGTAGGCCTCGGCCACTTCCTTGAAGCGCTCCTCAGCTCCAGGCTCCTTGTTTTTATCGGGATGAAAACGAAGCGCTTGCCGTCGGTAAGCCCGTTTTATCTCTTCGTCCGAAGCTCCCCGGGCCAGGCCCAGCGTCCGGTAATAATCCTTCCCCATCGCGGCGGTTCGGCCGAGCTCCGCGGCTCCGCCTTTATAGGGCCGCGGCGGCGGAATCTTCCAGAGCCCGCCGCCTCCAGAACCTTCCGGGCCCGCCTGGCCGTTCCACCAATCGGCGCTCTCCGATCTTTGAGCGGCGTGAGTCGTCAGCGAATCGGAGCGCGGGAAGAGGTGATTGGCGTTCGGTTTCGGCCAATTGATGGGCGGGAGGTGGGTGGGAGAGCGCAGGCGCGGTAGGGAAAGGGAATGGGGCGGGGCTAGCGTTGCCGTGGCAACTGTTGGCTAGAGGGGGGGCGGCTCGAGGGGCGTTGCTATGGCGACCGACGGCACAACCGCAGCCTGGGCCTGTCAGCACAGCTCCCGTCAGCTGCGGCGACGGCCTGTGCCTGTCACCACGGCAACCCTCACCCTAACAGACAGCCGGGCCCATCACCGCGGCAATTCCACCCGTAAGAGGCCGTCAGACCTGTCACCAGCAGCCCCCTGTCACCCGCATCGGCTGTCTGTGCCTGCCGCCATGGCAACCGTCACCCTAAGAGAGACAGCCGGGCCTGTCGCCATGGCAACTGTCACCCACAGCAAGAGCTGGGCTCTGTCACCCACAGCTGTACTGACAACCATGGCTGGTCATACTGCAGCTGTCACCATGGCAACCATCACCCATCATATCCAGAACCTGTCGCCCATTACAACAGCCTGGTCCCATCCATCGTAACATCAGCCAGACCTGCCACCACATGAGGACAGGCGGGGAGGGTGGGGGCAATGCCAAGGAGCGTTCCCACAACCCCGTGTCTGACAGTGTACCCATGGGGTCCCCACGTCCCACGCCATCCCCCTGCCCCTAACTGACCTCACACCCCATGCTGCCCCACATCCCCTGGTGTCCCCAAGACCCCACAGTGTCCCCAGGACCCCACAGTGTCCCCATGTCCTCTTGCTGTTTCTGTGCCCCATGATGTCCCCACGTGCTCAGACGTCTTTACAGTGCTGCTATGCCCTACAGCACCCCCACACCCCCCAGTGTCACCATTCCCCACAGTGATCTCACATCCAATGGTGTCTTGGTGGTGTTCCCACGCTCCCCCCCCCACCCAAGGCGGCGTCACTCCCCCCACCCATGGGTGCTGTGCTCGCCCCTCCCCCACTGCAGACTCAGCACACCGCACCCACCCGCACTGACTCACCGACACCCACGGTGGCTGGGGGGCGTGGCTTCCTCTCAGACCCCGCCCCCTCTCGCTCAAGCCGCGCCCATTCCACCCCCGCCCTCGCCCCCTCTCGCCCCACCCATCGGTGTAGCCCCGCCCCTCCCACAAGCCACGCCCCTTTCTCTCTCTACTCACGTCTCCCCGCTGTCCCGTCCCCGAGCGGTGACGTCACGACGCTCAAGCCCACCCATTGGCTCTCACCTCACGCCGCGCCTTCCCATTGGTCACCACGTTGCTACACTTGCGGGTTACCCCAGAGACGTGAAGGAAACGCCCCCCTAAGTTCTGATTGGCCGCGCGGCGCCACGCGAGGGGCGGTGATTGGCTGCGGGGGCGGAGAGCCCCGCCTCGAGGCGATCACGTGAGCGCGGAGGGCCGGCAGCGGCGGCGGAGCGGGCGCCATGAAGCACTACGAGGTGAGGCGGCACCGCCAGACCCGGGCCTATTCCCGGTTCTCCCCGCGCTGCCGCCCTCCGCCCCGTCCTGAGCCGCGCCGCGCCCGGGGCTGCGCCCGGGGGGTCGGGGGGCGCCGCGGCCGTACTGCGCATGCGTTTTCCCTCCGGGGGCAGCGGCACTGCGCATGCGTGCGACCTGTGGGGGCGGGAAGAGAGTACGCATGTGTGTAGGGCCGGAGGGGGGAGGCGGGTTCAACCGCGCATGCGTGTAGAGCGCGGGGCTATGAGTGCGCATACGTGTCGGGGGCTGGTGTGGGAGAGTGCGCCTGCGCACTGCGCCGCGACTACTAGCGTGCGATGTGCGCATGCGCGGTGGTTTCATGCGCTTTCCTGGGCACGCAGTGCGCATGCGCAGTGCACAGGTAGCGAGGCCCGGGCTTATGGAGTGTCCGCATGGGGTGACACAGTGCCCTGCTGTCTGTCTGTCCCACTTCCTCTGTCCCCACCGTCTCAGTGCCGGGGTGACAGCGCAGCACGGGTGGCACGTCCCCTGTCAGCAGGGTGACCCTCCTGTGCCCCCCCTCCCAGGGGGTGGCATGTCCCCCCCGCCCACAGCCTCCCCATCCCCACACAGTGACACACACCTGCTGTCCCCATCACCTGGTCACACGCTGACAACCAACCCCACGTCCCCATCCCGCGGTGACACCATCCTCACCACCGCACCGTGTCACTGTCACCCATGGGGGTCTTGGGAGGGGTGACAGGACAGCAGCAGGGTGACGACAGAACGTCCCACTCCCAGCACAGTGACACAGGCACACCAGAATCCCACAGCGTGTTCCCAATTGCCATAAAGGTCTCCAAGGACTGTACCCAGATGTCACAGGGGTCCCCAGGAGTGTCCCCTAATGCCACAGAGGTCCCCCAAGCCCCACAGAATGCGGTGACAACCCCACATCCCCGCCAGGGTGTGCCCTGTCCCCAGAGGGGTGACAACCCCCGTGTCCCCAGCAGGGTGTCAGAAGGGGAGACGTGTCCCCACCAGGGTGACACAACACCATGCCCCCACCAGAGTGTCTCCTGTCCCCACCAGGGTGACACGACCCCCGTCCCCAGCGTTATGACCCCACAACCACAGTCCCCACCAAATTGTCAGGGCGGTGACAACCCCCATGTTGCCAGCAGGGTGTCAGGAGGGTGACATCCCCACTGGGGAGGCACAACCCCTTCACGATGTGACAGCAGTGACACCCCCCCTGTCCCTGCTACCTTGTCACGGGGGTGACACATCCCCTGCCCCACAGGGGTGACAGGGACACCCGCCCCCAATGGGGTGATGCAACCCCCATGTCCCCGCCGCCATGTCCTTAAATCCCCCTCCCACCCCCTCCCCCTTCGGGGGCTTCATCCCCTCCTTTTCACCCTCCCAAATGCCACCTGCACGCCACCTAGATGTCACTCAGATGCCACCAACCCCCCTCCCCCACCCCTTTTGTGCCCACACCCCGTGTCCCACACAGCCTTACCTTCTGCTCCCCACCCCCTTTTGCAGCCACCCTTGCTGCCACCTGTAACCAAATGCCACCTCCCCGTGGCAGTGGCCACCTCCCGTGGGGGCCACCGAGCCAAGAGCCGCCCTGGAGGGAAGGGGAGGGGGTTGGGAGGCTGTGTGTGTATGGGGGGGGTTATATTTAGCCAGGGGCCCCCGGGGGCGATCAGATTTCGGGACAGGGAGCCTCGGCCCCGCGGCGGCGTTGTCCCCAAGGAGGCGTTGGTGGCATGGAGGGGACGGCGCTGCCCCTCGAGGCGGGGGGGTTGGAGGGGTTGGCGCTGCGGCGGCCGCCCCCCCATGGGAAGAAGGCAAAGAAAGCCGTGCTCTTCTTTGAGGTGGAGATCCTGGATGCCAAAACGAGGGAGAAGCTCTGCTTCCTCGATAAGGTATGG
>NW_024969496.1:601-1166 GCF_019238085.1 Lagopus leucura | reverse complement strand
GGGGTCACTGTTGGGGTTATGGGGTCACTGATGGGGTGATGGGGTCAATGATAGGGTTATGGGGTCACTGGTGGGGTCACTGATGGGGTTATGGGGTCACTGATGGGGTTATGGGGTCAATGATAGGGTTATGGGGTCATTGGTGGGGTCATGGGGTCACTTGTGGGGTCACTCATGGGGTCATGGGGTCACTTATAGGATTATGGGGTCACTGAGGGGATCATGGGGTCACTTGTGGGGTAATGGAGTCACTTGTGGGGTCACTCATGGGGTCATGGGGTCACTTATAGGATTATGGGGTCACTTATAGGGTTATGGGGTCACGGTGGGGTTCTGGGGTCTCATGGGATGGAGGCCGAGCTGCGGGGGGCGTGGCCTCGCTGTGTGGGCGTGGCCTCGAGAGGGGGCTCCAAAGCGCTCCCAACTGCGTTGTAGGCGTGGCCTCGCTTTTATGGGCGTGGCCTCGGGTTGTGGGCGTGTCCAAATCGGGGCCGGGGGGGGAGGGGGGGCGCAGCGCAGGGCTCCGAAACGGCGCTTTGTAGATCGGGGACCCCCAAGCCTCCCC
>NW_024969496.1:0-501 GCF_019238085.1 Lagopus leucura | reverse complement strand
GGGGTCACTGTTGGGGTTATGGGGTCACTGATGGGGTGATGGGGTCAATGATAGGGTTATGGGGTCACTGGTGGGGTCACTGATGGGGTTATGGGGTCACTGATGGGGTTATGGGGTCAATGATAGGGTTATGGGGTCATTGGTGGGGTCATGGGGTCACTTGTGGGGTCACTCATGGGGTCATGGGGTCACTTATAGGATTATGGGGTCACTGAGGGGATCATGGGGTCACTTGTGGGGTAATGGAGTCACTTGTGGGGTCACTCATGGGGTCATGGGGTCACTTATAGGATTATGGGGTCACTTATAGGGTTATGGGGTCACGGTGGGGTTCTGGGGTCTCATGGGATGGAGGCCGAGCTGCGGGGGGCGTGGCCTCGCTGTGTGGGCGTGGCCTCGAGAGGGGGCTCCAAAGCGCTCCCAACTGCGTTGTAGGCGTGGCCTCGCTTTTATGGGCGTGGCCTCGGGTTGTGGGCGTGTCCAAATCGGGGCCGGGGGGGG
>NW_024969495.1:0-1753 GCF_019238085.1 Lagopus leucura | reverse complement strand
CACCACAGCAGCGCCTTGAGATCCTCCCCGAAGCCGAAGGAGAGCAGCAGGTCGGCCTCATCCAGCACCAGCAGCTCCAAGGAGCGCCTGAGCTCCAGGCCGCGGGCGTTGAGCTGCGCCAGCAGCCGCGCCGGGGTTCCCACCACCACGTCCGGCTTCTCCATCAGCACCGGCCTGAAACCCCCCCAAAACCCCCCGAGGTGTCGCCTGCAGCTCCGGCCGCCATCGATGTGCAGGGGGGCAGCAGCAGGACTCACCTCAGCGCCGCCGCGTCGCCGTGAGCGCAGACGTCGACCACACGCAGCTCGCGGGCGCAGAAAGCAGCCATGCAGCGCAGGCTGTGCACCACCTGCAGCCCCAGCTCCTTGGAGGGCACCAGCACCACGGCCCGCACCGCCTGCTCCGCCGCCGCCGCCTGCGCCCCACGCTGCTCTTCAGGGCCCCACGGAGCCCCAAAGAGGCCCCGGCCCCACGGCGCCCATCCGCCTTGGATGCTTCCACCCTCCCCCAACGCCCCGCAGATCCCCTGTGCTGCACAACACCGCCTTCAGCTGCCACCCCACAGCCCCACACACAGCCCCATAACCTACATCCCCCAGCCCCATAACCCACAGCACCACACACAGCCCCCAGCCCCACGCAGAGCCCCCAGCCCCATAACCTACATCCCCCAGCCCCATAACCCACAGCCCCATAACCTACATCCCCCAGCCCCATAAACCACAGCACCACACACAGCCCCCAGCCCCATAACCTCCAACCCCCAGCCCTATAACCCACAACACCACTCAGAGCCCCCAGCCCCATAACTTACAACCCCATAACCCACAGCCCCCAGTCCCATAACTCACAACCCCATAAACCACAGCATCACACACAGCCCCCAGCCCCATAACCTACAGCCCCAGAACCCCCAGCACCACGCAGAGCCCCCAGCCCCATAACCACAACCCCATAACCTCCAGCCCCACTGATAGCCCCCAGCCCCATAACCCTCCTATCTACCCACAGTCCTCCGCCCCGTAACTCCCACCCCGTAACTCATATTCCTATAACTCATATCCCCATAACTTCTATTCCCACCCCCAGCCCCATAACCCACAGCCCCATAACCCCCAGCCCCAGCTCAACCCACAGCCCCATATCTCCTATCCCCATAATTCCCACCCCCATAACCTCTATTCCCACCCACAGCCCCCAGCCCCATAATCCCCATCCCCGCCCAGAGCTCCCAGCCCCATAACCTCCAGCCCCACTCCAACACAGAGCCCCCATGCCCATAACCTCTGTTCCCACCCCCAGCCCCATAACCTCCGTCCCAACCCATAACCCCCACCCCCACAATCCTCACCCTCACAGCCCCCATCCCCACACCTCACAGCTGACCCCAATCTGGCCCAGACACCCCACACTCAACACCCCACAATTCCTGTGTGCCCCACAACACCCATTTTACCCCCACACCCCACTGTGCCCCCCCCCAACAGCACCCCACAGAGCCCCCTGTGTCCTTCAACACCCACCCTCTCCTATCACCCCATTATCCCAACCCACAGCCCCATATCCCCCAGCCCCATAACCCTCCTACCTACCCACAGCCCCAATCCCCACAACCCCCATCCCCACCCACAGCCCTCAGCCCCATAACGCCCATCATCCCCACACCCCCACCCCAACCTATGACCCCCATCCCCATAACCCACAGCCCCCAGCCCCACACCCAGGCCCACTCCCCCCCGGCCCCCCCCCCCCC
>NW_024969494.1:0-1203 GCF_019238085.1 Lagopus leucura | reverse complement strand
TTGAGGCAGGGGGCTTGGAGCTTGATGATCCTTGAGCTCCCTTCCATCCCAAGCCATTCTACAAGGATTCTAGGATTTCCCCAACTCCAGTCATAAACACAGGAGGACTGGGCCAAACCTCTGCACGTTCTGATGGAGTTTAATGCACTCCTCTTGCTTAGCTTGCTCAACCTGGGCATTAAGGACCCTCTTGAAAAGCCACGTTCTGATCAAGCGTGTCACTAGCACAGCCAGACCTCTATCTGTCCACCAGGGACGCTGGGTGTTCTCAGCCTCGTACTGACTTGCAGGAGAACTGCCTTTGCCTTCCCTCATTCTCACTGCCTACAAAACACCAGCCATACGCCCCATGCTATGCAGGAAGGATCATCAGCACAGAGGATAAGGGAGGTATTAAACACGGAACACACCCAAAAAAGACTCCATTTTGCTTCCCTGCACCATCAAATGTATCATCCGTACCTGGCTTTGGCACTGAATTGATGAGAGACTCCGGGATTTTTCCGTTAATGAGCGCCACACACTCACCAGGGAAAAATCCAACCTGTAACAAGAAGAAGAAGAGAGGTGCGATGCTGAAGGCAGCATTTCTCAGGCCTGAACTGTTCAAACATCACACATTTTCCTCATAACGTGCCTGCCGGATGCTCCGTAAGACAATCCAACAAAAAAAAAATGGCCTGCTTAAAATTAATAATTATTCAAAATTGGCAGGCAAATATCCATAAAACTGTGCATGGAGCGGGGAAAGGACAAGTATGCTATGCACCCCTAAATCTCAAGCATGCCCGAAGGGAAAGACTTCATACAGAAGCTATGTATTATGATAGATTGATGCAGCTAGATCTGAGTTAGCACAGACTATGAACTTTCTGCTTGCTGACTGAGATGCAGCTGCCATCCCCAGCTCTGAGCTACCCAGCGTTCTGCAGCCAGCAGCAGCAGCAAGCACGCAGAGGCTCTGTTACCCTGCCTCATCTCGGCTGACAGGCAGCGACTTCCTAAAAGACACTGACTTCACCTTCTGCATGTGTGCAAGCACAAGTGCTCAGAGACACTGAAACACGTGTCCTAGCTGCTGCATTTCCAAAGGTGCGGTTCAGTGGCCGTGACCTGATGCATGTTGTGAGGGCTCTTCCATCTAAGTTAACTGAGGAGGCAGTTTCCTACAAAGACCAACTTTCAGCTCTGGCCTAAGCCCAC
>NW_024969493.1:0-3378 GCF_019238085.1 Lagopus leucura | reverse complement strand
CCCCCTCGGCCAATCGCCGCCCGCCGCCTGCAGCGAGGGGCGGGGCGACGCCGCGCGCGGGGGCGGGCACCGTTGCCACGGAGACGCCGCCCGCGGCCCGGCCCGGCCCTGGATTCGCGGCCCGGCGGCGGCCCCGATCCCGAACTCGGCCGCGACAACCGGTGCGGCTCCGGCCCGCGCCGCCCGCCACCCCCAGCGCAGCTCCGCCCCGCGCTCCCGGCCCACGGCGCCCCGCTACCGCGACGATCCCCGCTCCGCGAGTCTCACCTGCAGGCACGGCCTCGCGCAGCGCCCGTCCTCCATTCCCCACGGCGGCGTCGGGACGCGGCTCGGAGCGACGCGAGGCCCGGCGGAAATGAGCTTAACCGCAGCGCTAATCTGGCGGCGCCCGGGGGACACCGGGACGGCGCGGGGGCGGTGCCGACCGCGACGCGAGCGCTCGGCGGCGCTTGGGCCTCGCGGGCCACCGTCCTGCCCTCATCCGAGATGGAGGCGGCCGCCTCGCGCCTCGCCCGCGCCCGACTTCCGGTGTCCGCCCAGCGGGCGCTTCCGGTTTCTGTGGGCGGTTCCGTTCCGCCGCGTTTCGCTTTCGTTTGGCGGCGGCTCCGCCCCGTGCGGCCATGGGGGACGTTCCGGGGCCGGGGCTCGGCTTCGCTCCCTTTGCGGTGCCGGGTTGGTTCTGCCCCGAATCCGACGGGGAGGAGGTGGAGGAGGAAGAGCGCTTTATCCCGACCTACGGCCGCCCCCCGTTCGCTTTCTATGGGCCGTACGGCGATCCGCTGCTCGTCCCTCCGCGCGGCTTTACGGACGCGGATGCGGAGCCGCGCGGGCTGAGCGCGGCGCGGAGGCACCGCATTACGGCCGAGGTGAGCGCCGCCCCGGCCCGTCCCACCGCGGCCTTCGCTCCCTCCGCTCCCACCCGCTCTGCTCCCGCAGCCCCGGCTCCGCTCGGCCGCCCTTCGGCTCCGTTCTGCCGCTCCGGGGCTGAGCCGTCCCTGCTTCTACCTTCCTGCGGAGCCCCGCTGCGATTCCTCCCGGCTCCGGGGCTCCCACAGGTGTCCCCGCCACCCCGCGGCCGCCCTGCTGCTGGCTGCCTGTCCCAGCCCTGCCCTGCCCTGCAGCGCGGCCCGGGGGCTCGCAATCATTCACCAGCAGCTCTCCTTCCCCAGGAAGCGGAGAAGAACGCAATGGAGCTGCTGGCCGAAGAGGAGAGAATGAAGAAGAAAGCAGAGAGGAAGAAACTGAAGAAGAAGGTGGGTGTGTGATGCCATGACGCTCACACAGCTCTCCTGGGGCGCGTGCGGCCCTTCCTGCTGAGCTGTGCCCTCTGTTTATCCTCTGCCTGCAGCTCATCGGGCTGTGAGCTGCGCCCCAGGGTGTGTGCTGGGTTTGTTCTGCACGGCGCTGGTGCCAGCTCACCATTTCTTTATTTCTGGTTTCCAGAAGCAAAAAGACCGGAGGAAACAAGAGAAGTTGGAACAGGAGCTGAGGAGCAGGCAGGCGGCCGCGTCGGTGAGCAGCTTTGCGCCTCCCTGGGGCGGGCAGCCCTGGGCACAGCACTGGGCAGCAGCCTTTTGGAGATTGGGGGGCTCCTACAAACCCCCAGACGCCAGGGGCCGGGCTGCCAGGAGCAGAGCCCACCCTCTGCCCTCATCTGCCTGCAGAGCACCGCATCCCCGGCCAGTGCTGCGGGTGCTGCTCATGGGGACGCCAGCAGTGCTGAGGAGGAGAGCGGCTGCCTGGCCTCCAGCCCCCCTCAGCGCCTCCAGGATCGTGCAGAGGAGGGAGTGGGGGATCTGGAAGGGATAGAGGTGAGAGTGGGAAGCCTCGTGCTGGGTCAGCCCTGCACAGTGACGGCGGTGTGTCTGAGTCCCTGAGCGTCCCCTGAGTGCCGCCAGCCCCACAGCCAGGGCCTGCAGCTCCGCACGGCTCCCATCCCTCATTTTCCTAGGATGAACTGGATTTGAGTTGCACCTTTGTCATCAAAGCATGGCAGAAAGCGGGCGTGAAGCCGCCAGCACCTGCAAAGGATAAATCAGTCAGAACTGATGCTGCAGAGCCCAACAGGAGGCTGCAGGAGGGGGTGAGTTGGATCCCGGTCCTCACAGGGGCATCTCCACACGTGAGAAGTGTGCTGCTCAGTGCAGATGGTCTGCAGGGCCCCTGGCACAAGGAGCCTTAGATGGCGTGGGGCAGACCAAGGCTTGGAAAGGGGAGATGACAGCAGGACGAGGGGAAATGGGTTGAAGTTGAGGGAGGGCAGCTTGGGGTTGGGTGTCAGGGGAAGTTGTGTGCTGTGAGAGCGGGGAGGGGCTGGAACAGCTACAGAGAGGCTGTGATGCCCCGTCCATCCCTGGAGGTGTTGAAGGTCGGATGGGGCCCTGGGCAGCCTGGGCTGCTGTGCAATGGGGAGGTTGGTGGCCCTGCATTGGTGGGGGGTTGGAGCTTCATGATCCTTGAGGTCCCGTCCAACCCTGGCCATTCTGTGATTGTAGAGGGGTTCAAGAGCCTGGTGCTGGGCACAGGGATCCCCAGCTGCAGCTTCCCCTGTGGCTGGCACAGGGCGGTGATCCCAGGGCTGGGGTTTGGTGCCCAGGTGGTGATGGGGACGCTGCGTTCATCCCACGCTGCAGGCTGGGGGCTGTGGCAGCTCCTCTGTAGCCTCTCATGGGTTTATGGAGCTGGGGGGGGGGGGGAGCATCCTCTGCCCTCTCCCAGCAGCTCTGCAAGCTAAGGCACAGCAGGGTGTAATGCCCACGCACCAGGGACAGCAGCTGTGCCTGAACCTCTGCTCCTGAGCCCCCACTGCCCTGTATGGCTGCCCCACAGGCACCCGAGCCCCCACTGCCCCGCACGGCTGCCCCACAGGCACCCAAGCCCGAGCCTGCGCTCTTGGACACAAACATGTTGGAGCAGAGCCTGATTCTTGCAGGTCAGTGCCTCGGGCATCCCTGGGCAGCAGGAGGCAGAGGGGGGGCTCCGCTCTGCTGCGTGCCAGCTTCGGGGGTAGGTTTGCCCCCAGGAGGGCTGTGCTGGACACGCATCCTGGTGCTTATCACCATCTGTGGGGCTGCACGGCTCCTGCCTGTCCCCACAACGCCTTTCCCACACAGCTGGGCGCAGTGCAGAGCTGCACCATCCCCCTGCAGAGCCCTGCACTCCCCGGCTGCGTTGCTGCATGCCAGTCAGCAGCGGGCGATGCTCTCCCTGCAGGCTGTGGCTACCAGGCTGCCGTGCAGGGCCGCTACACAGAGGCTGTGCAGGCCTTCACCGAGGCCATAAAGCTGAACCCCAGGGAGCACCGGTGAGCGGTGGGCTGCGGGGGGGCCTGGGCAGCGCCCTGAGCCCGCACTGCTGACCCATGTTGTCCCCCAGGCT
>NW_024969492.1:0-1437 GCF_019238085.1 Lagopus leucura | reverse complement strand
GGGGTGCAGCCCGGCATTTCGCTTCATGTCACACCTCACATCCCGGCGTGTCGCGATATATCGCAGCGTGTCGTGATGTATCCTGGCTGGCACTGCGCGTCGTGCTGTCACCTCATGTCACCGCGTGTGCTCAGTGCTCCCGTCCATCTGTCTCTCCATAAAGATCAAATGGGGGGAATTGGTGGGGGGGGGGGCACCACCCCGTACGCCCCCCTGTGCTGGGGGCGCGCTTCATTTTGGGCTGTTTCTCCTCATTTTGGTGCCGCGGTCTCCCCCCCGGGGGGGGGGGGCTTTGTGCCCCTACGGGCAGCGCAGCGCCTCCGGCAGCGAAGGGGTGCGAGCGGCAGTGCCAGCATTGGCACCGCGCGGTGACAGATGGTGGAGGGACGTGGCTGCAGCCGGAATGACAGATGAGGTGCCGCCGCCGCCATCACCGCGCTGCCGCTGGCACCGACAACGCCGCTGTCATGGCACTGTCGTGACACCGCCGCTGTCATGGCACTGTCGTGACACCGCCGCTGTCAGTGACGTCCCCGTGGTGGCACCGAGATGCCGCTGTGGTGCCGCTGCCGGCCGTCCCCGTGATGCCACCGCCGCTGTCACCGCGCTGCCGAGGTCCCCAACCCGTGTGGACGGAGGGGACAAACCCCCCCCCCCGCGCCCCATTCATACCGCCAAGGGGGCGGGGCTATGCCTTAGGGGGCGGGGCCAGGCGGCGCGTAGGCGTGGTCGCGATGCATTGTAGGCGGGGCCTGTCGGCTGTGGGCGGGGTCTGATGAATGTGGGCGTGGCTTAACGGTGGGCGTGGTCAAACGCGGCGCTTCCCGGCGGCAAAAGTGCGGCGGGCGCCGAACTTCGGCCAAACTTTCCCCGCTCCGCCGCCCGCCCGGTTCCGGTCCTGGTCCCGGTGCCGGTTCCCTGCCCGCCATGCCCCGCCGCGGCTGACACCGCCGCCATGTACTCCCCGTATTGCCTCACCCAGGTACGGGCTGGGGGCGCGGGGCCGGTACCGGGCAAAGCGGGACCGGTACCGGGGCTGGGAGGGCGCCGGTATCGCGGGGCGGGGATTCGGTTGCGCGGCGCGCTACCGTCTGCGATCGTTCTAAGCGGGATGGGAGCGTTGGGGAGCGACTTCGGTGCCGGAGGGACGGCGGCGCCGTTCCAGCGCTCGGTACCGGCGGGGATCCCGCAGGTGGCCGAAGCCGCGGGGCGGTGGGGAACGGCGGTTTGGGGACGCCGGGACCTCGTGGGTGGGCACCGAGCGCCGTTCCGTTCCGCGTCCCGCTGCAGCTCCGTTATCTCCTGTCCCGGAGGGGCTGCGGTCGCTCCCGGGACGTCCGCATCGCCAACGGGTGGAGCGGAGCGGCTCCGGTGCTGCCCGGTGAATGACGGAGCGCCGCGGTTCCGATTTCTTGCAGCGGTGTTTTTTTTTTTGGG
>NW_024969491.1:1114-2259 GCF_019238085.1 Lagopus leucura | reverse complement strand
AAGAGCTCCATAGTGACCCCATAGAGCTCCATAATGACTCCATAGAGTTCCATAGTGACCCCATAAGAGCTCCATAGTGACCCCATAACAGCTCCACAGTGACCCCTTAGAGCTGCATTGTGACCCCATAGAGCTCCACAGTGACCCCACAGAGCTCCATAGTGACCTCATAGAGCTCCATAGTAACCCCATAGAGTTCCATAGTGACCCCATAAGAGCTCCATAGTGACCCCACAGAGCTCCATAGTGACCCCATAGAGTTCCATAGTGACCCCATAGAGCTCCATAGTGACCCCATGAGAGCTCCATAGTGACCCCATAGAGCTCCATAGTGACCCCATAAGAGCTCCATAGTGACCCATAGAGCTCCATAGTGACCCCATAGAGCTCAATAGTGACCCCAAAAGAGCTGCATAGTGACCCCATAAGAGCTCCACAGTGACCTCTTAGAGTTCCATAATGACCCCATAGTGCTCCATAGTGAGCCCATAAGAGCTCCATAGTGACCCCATAGAGCTCCATAGTGACCCCACAGAGCTCCATAGAGACCACATAGAGTTCCATAATGACCCCATAGTGCTCCATAGTGACCCCATAAGAGCTCCATAGTGACCCCATAGAGCTCCATAGTGACCCCATAGAGCTCCATAATGATGCCATAAGAGCTACATGGTGACCCCATAGAGCTCCACAGTGACCCCATAGAGCTCCATAGTGACCCCATAACAGCTCCATAGTGACCCCATAGAGCTCCATAGTGACCCCATAGAGCTCCATAGTGACCCCATAAGAGCTCCATAGTGACCCCATCAGAGCTCCATAGTAACCCCACAGAGCTCCAGTGACCCCATAGAGCTCCATAGTGACCCCATCAGAGCTGCATAGTGACCCCATAGAGCTCCATAATGACCCCATAGATCTCCATAGAGACCCCATAAGAGCCCCATAGTGACCCCACAGAGCTCCATAGTGACCCCATAAGAGCTCCATAGTGACCCCATAGAGCTCCATAATGACCCCATAGAGCTCCATAGTGACCCCATAAGAGCTCCATAGTGACCCCATAACAGCTCCACAGTGACCCCATAGAGCTGCATTGTGACCCCATCAGAGCTCCATAGTGACCCCATAGAGCTCCATAATGA
>NW_024969491.1:446-1014 GCF_019238085.1 Lagopus leucura | reverse complement strand
ACCCCATAGAGCTCCATAATGACCCCATAGTGCTCCATAGAGACCCCATAAGAGCTCCATAGTGACCCCATAGAGTTCCATAGAGACCCCGTAGAGCTCCATAGAGACCCCATAAGAGCTCCATAGTGACCCCATAAGACCTACATAGTGACCTCATAACAGCTACATAGTGACCCCATAGAGCCCCATAGTGACCCCATGAGAGCTCCATAGTGACCCCATAGAGCTCTGTAGTGACCCCATAAGAGCTCCATAGTGACCCCATAGTGCTCCACAGTGACCCCATAGAGCTCATAGTGACCCCATAGAGCTCCATAGTGACCCCATAAGAGCTACATAGTGACCCTATAGAGCTCCATAGTGACCCCATAGAGCTCCACAGTGACCCCATAAGAGCTCCACAGTGACCCCATAAGAGCTCCATAGTGACCCCATCAGAGCTCCATAGTGACCCCATAGAGCTCATAGTGACCCCATCAGAACTCCATAGTGACCCCATAGAGCTCTGTAGTGACCCAATGAGAGCTCCATAGTGACCCCATAGAGCTCCACAGTGACCCCATAGAGC
>NW_024969491.1:0-346 GCF_019238085.1 Lagopus leucura | reverse complement strand
TCCATAGTGACCCCATAGAGCTCCACAGTGACCCCATAAGAGCTCCATAGTGACCCCATAAGAGCTCCATAATGACCCCATAGTGCTCCATAGAGACCCCATAAGAGCTCCATAGTGACCCCATAGAGCTCCATAGAGACCCCGTAGAGCTCCATAGTGACCCCACAGAGCTCCACAGTGACTCCATAGAGCTCCACAGTGACCCCATAGAGCTCATAGTGACCCCATAGAGCTCCATAGTGACCCCATAGAGCTCCATAGTGACCCTATAGAGCTCCATAGTGACCCCATAGAGCTCCACAGTGACCCCATAAGAGCTCCACAGTGACCCCATAAGAGCTCCATA
>NW_024969490.1:883-1268 GCF_019238085.1 Lagopus leucura | reverse complement strand
GGACCACCCCCAGGGCAGAGGCAGAGCAGGAAATTCGGGAGCTGCAGGAGCAGAAGAGGCGGCTGCAAGAGGAGCTGGAGGCTGCGGCACAGGTCGGGGGGTCCTGGGGAAGGGGGTTGGGAGGCTCCATAGGGGGGCTGGGTGGCCCCGCAAAGTCCTTATGGGGTTTGTTTTGGGGTGGGGGGCAGGTGGAGAAGGGGCTGCGGGAGCAGAGCGAGGCGCTGAGCCGGGAGCTGCAGGCGGTGCAGAGCCGACGCGATGCCCTTCAGGCTCAGCTCCAGGTTGGGAACAAGGGGGTTTTAGGGGAGGTTCGAGGGGGTCCTGAGCGCCCCATCCTTGGGGGGGGGGGGGGGGGTGGTGAATTTGAGGCCTGCATCCTGTACCG
>NW_024969490.1:0-783 GCF_019238085.1 Lagopus leucura | reverse complement strand
GGGGCACAGAGACGTTGGGTTGGGTTTGGTTGAACCACTTTGATTTGTTTTCACCCAAGCCTGCAGCAGCTCCAGGCGGAAAAAGATGCGCTGAGCAACAGCCAGAGGTAGAAGGGAGCTGAAGAGAGGGGGGGTCGGGGGTCCCAGAAAGCCTTGGGACCCCCCCCCCCCCCCAAACCAGGCCCCCCCCCAGGGCAGAGGCAGAGCAGGAAATTCGGGAGCTGCAGGAGCAGAAGAGGCGGCTGCAAGAGGAGCTGGAGGCTGCGGCACAGGTCGGGGGGTCCTGGGGAAGGGGGTTGGGAGGCTCCATAGGGGGGCTGGGTGGCCCCGCAAAGTCCTTATGGGGTTTGTTTTGGGGTGGGGGGCAGGTGGAAAAGGGGCTGCGGGAGCAGAGCGAGGCGCTGAGCCGGGAGCTGCAGGCGGTGCAGAGCCGACGCGATGCCCTTCAGGCTCAGCTCCAGGTTGGGAACAAGGGGGTTTTAGGGGAGGTTCGAGGGGGTCCTGAGCGCCCCATCCTTGGGGGGGTGGGGGGAGGTGGTGAATTTGAGGCCTGCATCCTGTACCGCCCCATAGGAGCGCTCCCAGGAGCAGGAGGAGCTGCGGCAGCGCTTGGAGGCGGCTGAGAGCACGCAGGGGGACACGGAGCAGCGCCTGCGGCAGGCACAGGTCACAGCTCCCAGCCCACATTCTTCCTCCGTGCCCCCATTTCTTCATCCCCCCGCTCCAAATCCTCATTTCCAACCCCTGCGCTTCCAAGTTTTCCTTCTGTGCCCTTCAACTTCA
>NW_024969489.1:1874-4631 GCF_019238085.1 Lagopus leucura | reverse complement strand
GAGGACAGCCTGCTCGTCACACAGGAACTGGTTGTTCTTTTTCCAGGTGCCGCCGGCACCTGTGCTCCGGCCCGGCCGCCGCCATGCCTTCGGACCGGCCCTTCAAGCAGCGCCGCACCTTGAGCGAGCGAGCGGGCGGGCGGGCGGGCGCGGCGCTGGGAGGGTGAGGCGAGGCCGGCTGTGCCCTCCGGCTCCTTCTCGCTCCAGCGTGCTACACGGCACTGCCTTCTGCTGCCTGCCTGCCCGCCTGCCTGCTGCACTGCTGGAGAAGAAAGAGCGGATTGTTGGGCTGCGTGCAGCCATGGAGCTGGCTGCAAAGGAGGGAAACGGATTATTGAGGAGCGGTTAGTGCGTGTTAGGTTTGGGTGTGGATGCAGCGGGGGCTGAGTCACCTCCATCAGCTCCTCGGGGCTGGGGCCGAGCCCGGTGCGTGGGGCTGCGCTGCGGGCAGGAGGGCTGCGGGGCTGGGGCAGTGGTGTGGGTGCAGCACATGGGGCCGTGAGAGGGCGTGCAGCAGGGAGGGCGTTGGGCCCGAGCCGCGCTCCTGTTTGTCGCAGCACAGGGGCTGCAGGGGATGGCAGGAGCGCAGAGCAGAGCGGGGAGAGCCGGGCTGCATGAAGGCCAGGGCATGAAATCTTCCCTTGGCAGCTACGGAGCTGCTGGGCTTTTCCCCCAAGTCTTCAGGCTCTGGGGTGATAAGGCTCCGCAGCAAAGCCAGCCGGGCCCTCCTGATACCTGGGGGTTAGGAAAGGGCAAAACAAATCAGAGTCTTTCAAGAGCACAAAGCAGTGAAGCACAGCACAAGCCATTTATTGCCTGCGTAGGTGATCTTCTCCAGGCATGTCCATTGGAGATGTGCAGACTGAGTGTGCACAGAAAGCAAACGGAGGGGAGGGGAGGGGAAGACAGTAAGAAATGAAAGGAAAGAGGGAAATGTGAAGGGGAAGAGAGAAAGAGAAAAGGAAAGGAAGAGAAAAGAGAAGCAAGGAAAAGAAAAGCAAGGCAAAGGAAAGCAAAACGGGGAAAAGGGAAAAGGAGAAAAGGAGAAGAAGACAAGTTGCGTGCCGCCGGCGCCACCCGAGGGGAATCCGGCAGCGGACCCCGCCAGCTGCCCCTCCGCCTCCTCCAGGCCCCGGGCCGCCCTCAGCAACGTGACGCCGCAGGCGGTTGGTAGGGCCGGGGCAGGAAGTGGTTCCTGGCGGCGGAGAGCACTTCCGGGGCAGCGCGGCATGGCGGCGCCGGGCCGGTGAGCGGGGCCGGGAGGAGCGGGCTGTGTGCTGGGACCGGGGTCGGGCCTCGGTGCGGGGGCATGGAGGGGCGCTCGGGGGAGGAGCTGGCGGTGCTGCCGGCACGCAGAGGCGATGCGTGCGGCGCCGGCGAGTGGTGCGGGGTCGGGGGGCAGCTTCCTCTCAGGGAAGGCCGTGCGAGTGCGGAGCTGTGTTGGTGTTTGGGGCGTGTGAAGGAGGAGGCCCCGTAGGGCCGAGTTGTCGCCAGCAAAGCCCGGGCGGGCAGTGGAGCAAGGCGCCCGGGTGCTGTGTTGGCCGGAGGGTGCGGAGCTGGCAGAAGGTTTGTGAAGATGTGCTTCGTCTGGACGTCCGTTGTCGGGACGAGGCAGGGCTGCAGTTGTGTGTGATTGTGTTTGTTGCTTGGGACAACTGCTGCCTTAGTAGGCTGGGGGGGAGGGAGAGGGAGATTTTCAGACTGCCATCAATCAGGAGCACGGCATTTCTGGTAGAAAACCGCAGATTTAAGGGGAAAAGCAGGGATTTGTAGCAGAAAAAGCCATATTTAAGGGATTAAAACCAGATTTAAGAAGAAAAACATGGTTTTATGGTAGAAAACCCCAGATTTAAGGGGAAAAGCAGGGATTTCTTAGAAGAAAAAGCCATGTTTAAGGGGAAAAAGCCCTGATTTAAGGGGAAAAACAGGAATATCAGGGAGAAAACCTCTGATTTAAGAACAAAAACATGAGTTTCTAGCAGAAAAATCATATTTAATGGGAAAAACCATAGATTTAAAGGAAAAACAGGGATTTCTAGAGAAAAAGCCTAATGTAAGGGGAACAACCCCGAGATATAAGGGGAAAAACAGGGATTTCTAGTAGAAAAAGCCATATTTAAGGGGAAAAAGCCCTGATTTAAGGGGAAAAACAGGCATTTCTGGCAGAAAAAAGCCATATTTAAGGGGAAAAAGGCCAGATTTAAGGGGAAAAACAGCGATTTCTAGGAGAAAAAGCCATATTTAAGGGGAAAAACCTAAGATTTAAGGGAAAAACAGGGATTTTTATCAGAAAAAGGCATATTTCAGGGGAAAAACCCACATTTATGAAGAAAAACTGGGATATTTTGCAAAAAAAATCCATATTATAGGGCAAAATTCGAGATTTAAGAGGTAAAACAGGGATTTCTGTCAGAAAAAGCCATATTTAATGGGAAAAAAGAGGGATTTGTAGCAGAAAAATCCATATTCAAAGGGAAACAACCCAGATTTAAGAAGAAATGTAAGCCGGGGCTTCTGTCTCCCCGCAGGCAGGTGTCGTTACGTCCACTCTGGAGCGCACTGTTGTTTGCGCTGACCTCAGGAGATCCTGGGGGCCCCAGAACCGAAGAGGAGGAGGGGGCCCACCATGACCATCAGGCAGTGGAGGGAGAAGAGGGAGGGAGTCCGGTTCCATCGCACCCGGGCCAACGCTGTGAGCGACCATGGGGAACCCATGGAGGTGGATCCACCTCTGGATGAGCCCATGGAGGTGGATCC
>NW_024969489.1:0-1864 GCF_019238085.1 Lagopus leucura | reverse complement strand
CCCATGGAGGTGGATCCACCTCTGGATGAGCCCATGGAGGTGGATCCGCCTGTGGCACAGCTGGCCTGGCACCACACCACCGTGCCAGGCCCTGTGTTGGCACGCTCACAGCTCCGCCATTGCTGGTCCGGGCGCTCGGCTCCTTACCCTCTGTGCGGCCCCCGCCCCCGGCATTAGCTGGGTGGCATTGCTGACATCTGCTCCTCCTCCACCTTGTTGCTCCTCTGCGGTTCTGCGGGCCCCCGGTTCCATCTTCCCCCTGTAGGAGTTAGGTGCCACTTCTGGGCTTTGTTGTTGATTTTAGTATTAGCTTAGTTTTAGTGTTCAGTTCAGTTTTAGCGTTAGGCATAGGTTCCTGTTAGGAGGTTAGAGTTAGGCATAGGTTCCTGTTAGGAGGTTAGAGTTAGCCATAGGTTCCTGTTAGGAGGTTAGAGTTAGCCATAGGTTGCTGCTCCCAAGTGGCAGTAAATGCTGCTCACTCGGTAAGCCCTCCCCGAGTTCTCATGCAGAGAAATGAGTGCGACTTCCCTGACAAGGGAGGTTTGAGGACGTCTGCGATGAATTGAATTTCCGTCTTGTGACTTTTCTGTTGCAGAACATCGAGGCATGTGAGTGGCTGAGAAATGGAGTTGGGGCTCAGGGGAGCAATCGAGCAACGGGTGCCTGTGTCACAACCTTCCTGAGCGGCCCTTGCAAGGTAGGTGTGCCTTACTGTGAGCGTGCGCTAAGGCACTGCTGTTCAAACACAGTTGGTGGCACTGTCTGCAGCAGGTCTGCTTTCTGTTAAGCTTTGCCCTTCTTTTATGCCCACCTGTCCTTTTCAGCTCCTGCTCCCCTCGCCTGCAAGAGGAGCAATGCTCAAGTTTGAGGAATCATTTCCTCGGCAGGTGGTAAAAGATGACGCAGCTGCAAGTTTCGTGTCCTTGTTTGTCATTGGGTCAGTAGAGCAAGGAGATGCTCAGAACAGCTCTAAGTGCGCCTGTCACAGCAGTGTGCGCGAGAGAATAACGACTCCTTCTCCCCTCTTGTAGAAAGCAGCCTCCTTGAGAGCAGGAGAGCAGCGGGCTGCCTGCTGTGTGGTGCTGAAGGGCATTTCTCCCAGCTGAGATCCCCGAGCCCACGCTGGCGGAGAACGTGCTGCGCCACGGTCTCTTCTGTGGAGCCGCTTTGCAGCTGCTCTGTGCACTGGCTGTAATCGTGCCGGTTTCCAGGTGCCATAAGCCAGTAAGTCGTGCTCTCTGAGGCTGATAGAAAGGCACGGGCAATGGGCAGGGAGAGAACAATCTGCAGCAATCGATGCAATCTGATGCAATCGAACATCCTATGGTGCTGTGCCCCGGCACTGTTGAGAGTGCCGTCGTTTGTCCTGCCCTTCCTTCCGTGTGCGCGTGTTCCTGATGCGCGCCAGGAGCCTTGGGGTGCAAGCTCATCTGCTGCTGCTGCTGCTGTGCTGTGTGTGCTGCCAGGCAGTGTCCAAGCCCTGTGCAGGCGCTGCCTTGCAGGAGATGGCTTTGGGTTCCAGTTCGTATGGGACTTTGGGGAAGGAGATAGAGGTGGAGTTTCTGGCGTTCCCTGATGGCAGGAAGGCGGTTTCCAGTGCTGGCAGCCAAAGCTGCCCGGGCGGTGACTTGAGCTTCCCAAGCAAGCCGTCAGCCACTTGTTACCTGTGAAGGTTCCCTGACCGTTTCTGCCTTGATTCTTGTAGGACTGGCACAGTCTTGGAACTCAGTCTGGCGAGGCAGTGAAGAAAGCCAAGGCAGTGCTGCTCTGCTGAGGAAGAAAGCCCAGAAGGAGAGCAAGAAGAACCGAGAAGGGCTTGAGCGAGAAGGCCCACAGGACACTGGGATCAGCTGGGATGCTTCCT
>NW_024969488.1:0-2219 GCF_019238085.1 Lagopus leucura | reverse complement strand
GATGGCCCCATAGGGAGCTGTTGATGGCCCCATAGGGAGGTATTGGTGGCCCCATAGGGAGGTATTGGTGGCCCCATAGGGAGCTGTTGGTGGCCCCATAGGGAGGTATTGGTGGCCCCATAGGGAGCTGTTGATGGCCCCATAGGGAGCTATTGGTGGCCCCATAGGGAAGGGCTGCTGTCCCCATAGGGAGCTATTGGTGGCCCCATAGGGAGCTGTTGGTGGCCCCATAGGGAAGTATTGGTGGCCCCATAGGGAAGGGCTGCTGTCCCCATAGGGAGCTGCTGGTGGCCCCATAGGGAAGGGCTGCTGTCCCCATAGGGAGGTATTGGTGGCCCCATAGGGAAGGGCTGCTGTCCCCATAGGAAGATATTAGTGTCCCCATAGGGAAGAGCTGCTGTCCCCGTGTTCTCATAGGAAAATATTAGTGTCCCCATGTCCCCATAGGGAAGGGCTGCTGTCCCTGTGTCCCCATAGGAAGATGTTAGTGTCCCCATAGGAAGTGCTGCTGTCCCCATAGGGAAGGGCTGCTGTCCCTGTGTCCCCATAGGAAAATATTATTGTCCCCATAGGGAAGGGCTGCTGTCCCTGTGTCCCCATAGGGAGGTATTGCTGTCCCCATAGGGTAGTGCCCGTGTCCCCATAGAGAAGTATTGCTGCCCTCATAGGGAAGGGCTGCTGTCCCTGTGTCCCCATAGGGTGGTATTGGTGACCCCATAGGGTAGTGCCTGTGTCCCCATAGGGAAGTTCTGCTGTCCCCATAGAGAAGTATTGCTGCCCCCATAGGGAAGGCTGCTGTCCCCATAGGAAGATATTAGTGTCCCCATGTCCCCATAGGGAAGGGCTGCTGTCCCCATAGGAAGATATTAGTGTCCCCATGTCCCCATAGGGAAGTGCTGCTGTCCCCATTACCCCATAGGGAAGCATCGGTGTCCCCACAGGGACACATTTGTGTCCCCATAGGGAAGTGCTGCTGTCCCCATGTCCGCATAGTGACATCATGTTGTCCCACTGTCCCCACATCCAAGAGGGAAGCCTTGTTGTCCCCATAGGGAAGCGCTGTTGTCCCAATGACCCCATAGGAAGCACTGTTGTCCCCATAGTGACACGTTGGTGTCCCCACGTCCCCATAGGAAAGCACTGTTGTCCCCATAGTGACACGTTGGTGTCCCCACATCCCCATTGGATGCACTGGTGTCCCCATGTCCCCATAGGAAGCACTGATGTCCCCACGTCCCCATAGGAAAGCACTGTTGTCCCCATGTCCCCATAGTGACACGTTGGTGTCCCACGTCCCCATAGGAAGCACTGATGTCCCCACGTCCCATAGGGAAGCACTGTTGTCCCCATAGGAAGCACTGTTGTCCCCACGTCCCATAGGGAAGCACTGTTGTCCCCATAGGAAGCACTGTTGTCCCCATAGTGACACGTTGGTGTCCCCATGTCCCCATAGGAAGCACTGTTGTCCCCATGTCCCCATAGGAAGCACTGTTGTCCCCACATCCCCACAGGGAAGCACTGTTGTCCCCATGTCCACATAGGGAAGCATTGTTGTCCCAACAGTGACACGTTGGTGTCCCCATGTCCCCATAGGGAAGCACTGTTGTCCCCATGTCCCCGTAGTGACACGGTGTCCCCACGTCCCCATAGGAAGCACTGTTGTCCCCGTAGTGACACGTTGGTGTCCCCATGTCCCCATAGGGAAGCACTGTTGTCCCCGTAGTGACACGTTGGTGTCCCCATAGGAAGCACTGATGTCCCCACATCCCTATAGGAAAGCACTGTTGTCCCCACGTCCCCATAGGAAGCACTGTTGTCCCCATGTCCCCATAGGGAAGCACTGTTGTCCCCATGTCCCCGTAGTGACACGGTGTCCCCATGTCCCCATAGGAAGCACTGTTGTCCCCATAGGAAGCGCCGATGTCCCACAGGGAGCAGTGCTGCTCTCTGCTGCCCCCTCGTGGCCCCTCGTGCCACCGCCGCTCGGTTGCTGCCGTCGCCGCTCCGCTTTGCGCCGCGGTGTCACCATGGGCCGGGGTGTCCCCGTGTCCCCGTGTCCGTCTGTCCCGCCGCGGTGTCACGTGACCGCGTGTCACCGTCCTTCGGGGGCGCTTTATTGAGGTCGCCGTCCCCAGCCGTCGCCGCGCCGGGGGGGCGGGGGGGCAGCAATGGGGCCAACAGCGCCCGGAACGTCCGTCTGTTCCTGGGGGGGGGGATGT
>NW_024969487.1:0-17248 GCF_019238085.1 Lagopus leucura | reverse complement strand
AGGCAGGCATTTCTCAATCCAGGATATGAAGCAAGCTCTGCATTTGCTTCCAGAAGGGAATATCACTGGGGCAGACCCAAAGAGCAGGTCCTCACCCCTGGGGTATGTGTGCAGCAATGGTAGCTGGTGTCACAGTGTCCAGCTGACCTCAGAGCAGGTAACACAGCCAGGTAACACAGCCAGGTAACACAGCCAGGCAGCTCCTTCCCACATCACTCTGCCCATTCCTCACTGGTGTGTCCCACTTTCTCTCAGCCCCAGGCCTGGCTTATCCTCGAACCCTTTCATCCCTTGTGATTCCCCTTTTTGCTCTCCTTGCAATGTGACTTTGCAGCTTAATGGAGCTTTTTGTCCTGCTTGTGCCCGACCGCTTTTTATCTTTCTTTCCTTCCCACAGCCGCACACAAAGAGGCTTCTCAGGAAGATGATAAACATCCTAAGAGCCACTGTGGCTTCTGGAGACACTTACATCAGTGTCTTTTCCTTTAAATATCCTGAGCTGAAGAGCCCTTTGCCTGTGATCTCGTGCATGCCCACACAGCCGAAAATAGGTCAGTGGTTGTGTGCTGGCAGCACCGTGCTGTCTGCTGGGGAGCATCCCTGGGAGGAGGCGGGGGCTCCCACGTGGTTCTGGGGGTGCTTGGGCTCCTTGTAAGACTCTGTGGAAGGCAGAGCACCTGTGGAGTCCAACCCTGTGTCTGAGAGCATCGTTCCAATGCTCCTTGTGCTCTGGTAGTTCAGAGCTGTGCCCTCTGCCTCCTGGCCACTGTGACCCTCCTCATCTCATTCCCTGTAGATATAGGATCAGGTCCCTCTCTGTTCCTCCATATGTGGTGGGTGATGCTGCTGGGGGCAGCCTGAGTGACACAGGGCAAGCTCCAGGGGCTGGGATGACACTGGGCAGCACTAAGCTTGCAAACTGAACCCCTGGAGTGCTCCCACCCCTACCTCAGGCACTGCTGCACTGAGCTTTTGTCACTCTGTCCCACCAAGGGTGATGTGCAGCTGGGTATTGTCAGCTTGGCCTGAGCTCTCCACTTCAATTTAAGGTGCCTTCAGTGAGGTTATGGTGCTCTGAGGGGTGTCAGGATGATGCCAGTAAGCAGCAGGGAGGTGCTCTCTGGCCTCTCCCCACCCCAATTTAAATGCACTTTGTTGCATGGAGCAGCCAGAGCTTTTTTACTGATTGCTGGCACTGTTCTTCACAGCCACTGCACAAGGAAAATCTGGAGGTTACCGAGGAATGTACTCATGCAGTAGCATTTATCTGGGACCTCAGCACTCGAAGAGAACAAAGACCAGGACGGTGGAGAGGAGGCTCAACCCCTAACAGCAAAGTTGTGTTTGCTGCTGTTCTGTTCTCCACACGGTGTCCCACTCCACCTCTCCCTGCATCCTCAGTGCTTTCTGGCATTGCATAAAGGCTGCTGGCTGGCACAGGCTGGGTGCATGCAGCTTTGTGCTGGGGTCCTGGTGGCAGACACCCGCTGTTGAAGTATGCTGCTATGGGGGCAAACAAAAAAGAGAGGAAAGGAACATTTTTCCCAGAGGCCGTGTGCTGCCCGTCCCCATTTGCTGCTGTAAGTGCCTCTGGTCTCCCAGTGTTATCTACGGAGCAATGTGTGCCATGCAATGGGATGGGAGCTGCCCTCACTGCTCTGCTGTGGGGCTGTATGGCCCCAGGAGAGGCTTGGAGGTGCAAGGAGCTCTGCATGGCACAGCTCTGCCTGGGCAGCTGCAGTTCTTTTTCCTCTTTTTGGTCAACACCCAACATATCACCTCAGTTCCCAAACTGGCTGCCTCTGGTCCAGCAGAGGAGGAAGCTGTATGCTCTCCCCTGGCTACAGGGCAAGTCTGGGTGGGCCCGTGTGGGTCTGGATGCATTTAAAGACCTAAGCAATACGTAAGGTCCTTATTTAGTAAGGACAAGCTTCTGTAAGGTGCTCGCTTGGGTTCACGCCTGCCCTTTAATTGCAGTGGGTAACAAATTGCTTGGAGCTCCCACCCTGCCATCCCCAAACAGCCTGGGAGGACCTGAAGAGCTTTGGGCTGCCTGCATAGGAAAAATTGGATGCTTGAAAAAAAGTATCTGCCCTGTAAAACTCCAGGAGGATAAGTCATGCTTTCCTGCCACATACAATGCCAAAAATAAAACAAGGCTGGTTGTGCAATGCTGGTAGTTACAGCAGATCATGGGGCTGTTTTTCCTTTTTGCAGTGCAAAAACTCTTCCAACCATAGCACTGAAAGCCTCCTTTAACAAAACCCTTGCTTTTTTTTTTTTTTCCCAGCCCTGCTGGATGCAGGCAGCCACAGGAGGATGGGCTGCCGGGGGTTAAGGCTGTGACCTGAATGAGAGCCACTGCTGCATCTCACAGACAGCAGAGTGGAAATAAATCTGACCTTGTTCCCAATGCCAGAGCCTTTGTAATGCTGGAGTAGCACAGAAGGATGAGGTGCCTCAGGCATGCTCAGCTGTGTGCTGTTGCTTTGGGGTGTGGGATATTTGTTTGTTCCTAAACCCATTGATCAGAGCAGTTCTCATAGCTGGGACGCAGTCAGGCCTTTCCCCTGAATCCCCAGCAGCCAATAAATAATTCTGTCATCCCTCAGCCCTCCTGTGCTGTCAGCTCTGATTGTCCCAGTGCTTGCCCTCTGCCCCTCCTGGCCTTGGCAGCGTGCATTATTTGCTCTGAGGCCATTTCCTTTAGCCAAGGATGAGATATGAATGCGGAGCTCTGGAGTCACGGCGCAGCTGTTTACAGAACCCTTCTGCTTGCTGTCACAAGTTGGGAAGCAGCACGAGTAACAAGCAGTTGTTTGTCTGCCACGTGGGAGCTGGGAGTCCAAAAAGCAGAGTGCTGCTGGGCTGCTCACCCTGGGCAGCATCCCTCATCTGCTCTTACATGTTTCTGCATTGCTCTCCTGCTGGTCCCTGCGCTCAGATCAGCAGGAGTCACCATCCTGCTTTTTCTGAAGCCTGCAGGACTGCAGGCACTGCTTTAATGCTTTGTGTTTGACCTGGCAGCGGTGCAAAGGGGAGGATTTGGGGCTGCCTGTGCTCATCCTACACCTATGGAGTCATCTGCTTCTTTTCACCTTGGCTGTAATTTTGGCTCAACAGAGAGGGCTGTGGCCACCAACAAACCCTGATGCACCAGAGGTGAGCCTGTGTGGGGGAGTGCTGTCCCAGGGGGATCTGGGACCCTGCAGAGGGTTGGCTTTGTGCAGGATGCCCAGGGATGAGTATCTTCTGTATGATGGGCTGGTAAGCACCTCCTGTCTCGTTTGTAGGCGATGCTGCACCTCTCTGCTCTCAGGTCTGCTTGTTCTCATCCCCTGTCACCGGTGCAGGGCCACAGTAGCAGGCTTGGGGTTCACACACCATGTCTGGAAGTTGCAGCTCCAGCAGCATCTCTGAGCCCCAGCGTTGGAGCCCTTCCCCCTGTGGGTCTGCAGCGCTCCATCCATCCCCACACCCATCCTGCTGTGTGAAGTCAGCATTCAGGTGCAGTCTGCTCCAAACACCCAACTCAGGCTTGCTGGTCAATCCAGCTGTGCTGGGGGAGGCTGCAGTGCCCCCACAAATTATTTCAGTCCCTTTGCAAAGGAAAGAACCTATCCATGAAACGAACCGGGTCCGATGTCTGGAAGGAAGGAAGCTGTTTTGTTTTTTCCCTGTTATAAAAGCAGCTCGTGCTGAATCAGCACCGGGGCGGAAGGAAGGTGGGAGCAGCAGGATGCAGCCCTTCCTGCGGGCAGGATGGCAGCAGGGGATGGATGGTCTGCCTGAATCTGGGCAGCACAGTGTTTTCATGGGTACCTCTGGAAGCCTGGCAACAGCTGCAGGGTTGCAACCGCACTCCTGGTTAGAGAGAGAGTATTTTAGGAATGTGCTTCTCTGGTTGGTTTTTTTTTGTGTGTGTCTTCTTTAATTTCGGGCTTGTTGTGTAAGCACAACCAAGGGGATGGACTCTGCCTGCGGAATGTAACGCTGAGAACTTTCCAGCTGACACGGAGAGTGATGAATGTGTGGAATAATGGCAATTATCCTTTTGCTTTTAGGGAGAGAGCTGTGTGGAATTGTCGAGAAGGAGCAGAGGAAGAGCGTGGAAGAGGATATTGTGTGCAAAGCTGACAAAGAGGAGGCAGGGGGAGAGCAGCTGGGGGAGGTGAATGCAGCTATAGGATGCAGTTGGGCATCTGAGACAGCAGAAGAGTTGGGCTGAAGGGAAAGTTATGCCAGTGACGTGCAGAAAGTAAGAGTGGGGTTGGATTCCTGGGGATGGAGGCATGGGGATACCGTGGGTATGGTTCTGCTTTGCTGGCAGGATGCATCCCAAGAGCAGCAACTGGAGGGTTTGCCTGCAGAGCTCTGAGGTGCCGGGCATCACTGTATGCCCACCTCCATCCACATGCTTTGAGAGCTCTGGCCAAATCTGAGGGCCTTCTGAAGTAGCCCTTCACCTAAATAAAGCGCAGCAATTCAGACGATGCACTGAAAGCTGTACAACAAACTGGGCAGCCGTTTGGTGCCGTAGTCCCCTGCTGCATCTCCTCCCTTGCAGTCTGGGAGGCCTGGTGGGTATCAGCCCTCCCCACTTTCCAAACAGTCACGCTGCGCTCTGCTCTGCTCATGCAGGCATCTGGCATCAGGCTGCTCTATTCCAGCCGCATCAGTTTCACATTTCATTGCAAATGCATTTTAAAGGGGAGGTAGGGAAGGGGGTGGAGGGGAAGGGAAGAGGTCAGAGGCAGCCTTTGAGCTTTCCCAGAGCTGCTGTGTGAGCCTGGGGGCACCCAAACCAGATGCAGCTTCGTGGG
This sequence comes from Lagopus leucura, assembly GCF_019238085.1. Lineage (NCBI taxonomy): Eukaryota > Metazoa > Chordata > Aves > Galliformes > Phasianidae > Lagopus > Lagopus leucura. Next base: position 12,425 of record NW_024969487.1, on the reverse strand, counting down.
GTAGGTATGCAGCAGCAGTGCTGACCGCACTGTGCAGCCACAGGCTCAGATTCCTCATTCCTCACGCCCTCCCGTGCCCTTCCCTGGGGTGAGCTGTGCAGTGCAGCAGCAGCACCACAGCCGTGCACCTTTCCTGGGAGCTGTACATTTAGGATGCCCATGAGCTGCACGCACACATTCCTCCCCTCCCTAGCAGTGCTGCAGTGGGGAGCTGGCGGCCCAGCCTGGAGGCACACAACCACAAGTGAGCCCTCCCAGCTCCACCAGCAGCAGTGGCTCCTCTGAACTCAAAGGCCACGCTCAGCCCAGCAGGTTAACTTGGCTGCATGTGCCCCGTGCTGTCCCCACAGCGTGTGCTTTCTCACTTCCTTCACTCCCAGCTACCAGAGCCGTTCTTTGTTTGCAACATCTGGCCTCAATTACAGTCCCTCTCTGTTGATTTCCTGTGTCTCTGGGTTTCCTTACACACATCCCCTCCTCCCAGCAGCACTGCGCTCCAGGAGCTCTCGCATTTCTCCCCTCCTCCTGCAGCTTCTGGAATGAAGTGGTCCCAATCCTGGCCTCAAGAAGCAACACAGAGCCCAGGGATGTATTCAGCCTTAGTGGTGGTCCGAACCCCTGCCTTGGGGTGCAGGCACTGCAGCTTCAGGGTGCCTGAAATCTCGGTTTGTTTAAGAGGAGGGGGAGGTAGAAATGGTTGAGATGGTTAAAACATGAGAACGCACAAGCTAATGATTTCCATCCCCTTGCTGGCGTGTTTCAGCATTCGGAAGGGGGTCTGGCTAGCAGCTGTGCCAGCAATCACAATTGGAGCTCAAAGAGTATTTTTGTACTGGGTCAGCTTTCATCCATGGCCCCTTTGGGTTCCCCTGGCTCCTGCAGATGCCGCAGCTCCAGGATTCCTGCTGCTGCTGTCCCAGTGGATGCTTTCCATCCTGTGCCCAGCAATGCAGTGAGATGATGGAGGAATGAAGGAGGTGCTGCCTTATCCCTGCCCACCCCTCCCCAGGCAGCAGGGACTCTCTCTTTCAGGTTCCCAGTGACTCAGCAGCGTTTGTAGAACAGAAGAAAAGAAGCTTCAGCTTCCACACCTCTGCATCCTAAAGCACAGGGGGATGGCATCAGGGACAGCTCAGAGAAAGATTCCATAAATATCCAGGGCCAAGCAGCCCTGCACCCAACTTTAGGCACAGAAGCCCATGCGTTTATTATGGAGCCAGTTCTTATATCTAAGGATGCTAAAGCTTGGCAACAGATGTAAGGAACTGGGTTATTTCTGTAGCTGTGGTTTGAGCTTCCCTTGGAGAGGCGGTGTTCACTCTTACCCAAACTAACTGCCCCAAGGCAGTAACTCCTTACCATCCTCTGATGCTGGGGCCCTGTTTGCCTGCTATTCGGACAGCCTGCCCTGTGTTTCCAGGTCAAACTCAGCACTGCTTTTCTGACCACAGCAGGAACACATCTTTCCATCTTTCAGCATTGTGCAGCTGTGCCATTGGGAACATCGCCTTCAGAGAGATTTTGTGCAGCACCTCCCTGACTTCCACCAGCTTTTTCCTGGTGCCTTCCCTTATTGCAGGCAGTGGTGGAAGCATGGAGAGGAAAGGATCCAACCTCTTGTCACAGGAGGAAGGGTGCTGAGAAATCCTTCAACAGTGTGAAGGTGGAGAGGAGTAAGAGAAGACCAGAGGTGAGGTGGGCACTCCAAATTCGCAGTGTCCCAGTATCCTCCCTCAGCTCTGTTTTGTGACGTGGATTGAGTTCAGATTGAAGTCCTCCCTGGGCCCTGTTCTGTCTCATTCTCAGAGACCCTCTGCAGCAGCCCAGACCCTCCAAGTTCATAAGCACTTGGACAAGGAGCCAGAAAGCTTATGCTGGATGCCAAGGGACTGCTGCTGTCACACAGCCCTACATTCCAAACTTTATGTTAGGGTGAATTTGGACTGGTTTGCCCTGCAGGGAGCATCCTTGCCATCTGCGAGGGGCATGGCCACAATAATTAGTGTCTGTGCTGGGAATCCCCTGGCTCTGAAGAATTTGGAGAAGGAAGCTGGGGGCTGGACAGAGTGGCAACCCCCAATCCATCACCCCACATCTGGGGCTGGGAAATAGCTCTCACCTCCCAGCTCTCCCGCGTGGCACAGCAGCCCCTATTCCCCCAGATCCCTGGTTTTGGGATGCTGAGGGCCCCCACCCGAGCTGGGGGAAACGCGGTGCTGTGCCGGCAGATGGCACCCAGCACAGGCAGCCAGGAAGGCTCACGCAGATGTTAAACGGGATTTTATAGCTCTGGGTTTCATCAGGAGCCGTTGTCTTGGAAACAGATCTGCAGAGCGCTCATGCGTTCAGCATTAACTGCTTCAGTGCCTCACCGATGGCTTCCTTCCTCTCTCTCTGGTGGAAGGAGAAGCTCCTCTCAGGGTGATTTGTGCTGGAGACAGTGGGATTAAAGGGCTGCCAGCCTCAGGAAGTCAGAAGGAATGTGTCTTTTTTAGGGCTGGGTTTGAAGTGGTTTTTAATATCTCTTGGAGCAGAAGGCTGAGGACTGGTGGGGACGCGTGGGCTCCATTTGTTGCCCGGAGCCCTGGAGCACAGCGCTACACCCATGCTTTGTCCTTTTGCGTCTCATCCTTCCTGGTCCCTAAACCTGCGGGTTCAACCCCTCTCTGGTGCTGCCTGCCTGGACGCGAGGTGGCACCGCGGCTTCGCTGCCGCTGCGTCGGTGGTAGCGCATGTGCCACTGCCGCACATGGGATCCAGCCGGGTGGAGGCTCTGTTGCTGGGGAAGGAGAGCAGCTGAGGCCGAATTAATCTCCTTAGCGGGCTGAGCGCCGTCGGGGGAGAGAAAGGGAGATTAGAGAGCCGGGGATGGCATTAGCAGCCGGGACGCCAGTTGGAGAGGAGCATCGAGACAAGTGAAGCGGGTGCGGAGGGAGAGCGAACGGGGAGATCAGCGCAGGAGCCGCGGGGGCTTCAAAAGCAAATAACCCGACAGCTGGGTTCTCCCAGGAAGAGCTGTGCTTTGGAAAACACGCCAAAAATCCTGGCTGAGCCGTCCCCTCCCCCTGCTGCTTCTCGGGGGGGGGGAAGGTGTTGCCAGGCAGTCTGGTCCTAATCCATCCCCTCCCGACCATTCCTGGCCCTTCCATCCCTTCCATCAGAGTGCGTGGGAAGGGCCGACCAGTTGGGTTTTGCCCTGCGCCTGCCAGACATGAGATGAGGAGCAGGACATGGAATATTTGGTGTCCCTCTCCCTACTTCCAAAGGTGTTCTTTTCAGCTGAGAAGCAGGGCGTGAGGCTGTCATTCTCCATGAGGGTTTGTATGCCGGGTTCTGCTCCCTGCCACATGGATTTCACGGGGCCCTGATGTGAGTCCCGTGCAGATGACAATGACAGCTGAGTGGCTGTGTCAGCAGGAGCCGGTTATGGGGTCAGAGCAGATGCAGCAGGGCCGTGGGACAGGCAGGTGCTGCTCGCAGCGCTGCCTGATGCTGGGTGTTTTGGGAACGGTTCAGGAAGGGAAAGCAGTGCCCATGTAAACTGCTTGTTGTTTGTTCCTAGCAGCTGTCAAGGAAACCATGGCACGGTTCAGATACCCAGTCAGTGTTGCTGCTGACGTGTTGCATCCTTTTAATCCATTTCCAAAATAGCTTCTCTATTACTCCATTAGTGCTGGCTTATGCATCACACTATTCTCCTGTGTGCTGGCATCTGTCCTGCCCAGCAACGTGGCCTTCAGGGCTTGTCTTCCAGGCAGAGGAGGTAGAACCAGAGGTTTTACATGTGTGAGTGTGGGCAAGACAGGGCTGCTGTGTTCCTGCCAGAAATACTCATATAGAGGTGGAAAGAGCCGAGGTTGTAGCAGGATATGCAGAGGTACACCCTGGTGCCAAGGGCTACAGGAGGAGACTGAGGAAGAAGCTGATGCCGTGCAGCAGAAGGAAAAGAGATCAAAAGGGTTTGGAAAAGAGACAACGTGGAAGCAGACTCCGGAATGGAAGGGATTGAGGAGAGCAGCATGGAAGAGATGGCTGCAATCAGCATAGTTTATTAATACTGCTGAAAGTGAGGGAGATTCCGGGTAATGGGCTGTGCTCCGTGAAAAGGAAAGCTGAGAAAATGAGGACCCAGAAAAGCAGAAATGAGGACACGCAGTGCCAGATCTGTGCCACAGCAGTGTCTGCCAGCTGGTCACCAAGCAGGGGAGTGGGGGAGGGAGGTCTCCAAGGCGAGCCTTTGGGAAATGGAAACCAGAGCAGGGATGTAGGACAGAAAGCTATGTTTTCCCTGTCTCAAACACAGGAGGAGTGCTGAAAGAAATGTTCATTCCCTTCTAGCAGCCTATAGTAGCAGTAAGACGTTCTTCTTTAACCCAGAGTGAGGATTTAAAGGTACAGGGTGTCCTGCAGGATGGCAGGGAGTGATGGGGACGGATGCTGTCAGGAGGGGAAAACATGAGGTTGATGGGGATGGCTGCAAAGTGTCAGAAGGTTGTTTGACCCTCGCAGCCCTGGGTTACTGGGGTCTTAGCAGCAGGTAGTAGTGATTAAAATGCTGACAGGGATCTGCCCCAGCCAGCAGTGGAATCCCATGGCTGGCATGTGGCTGGTGTCGCCGTGCAGCATCCTCCTGATACATTCCTCTTCCAGTGCTGGGACGTGGCTGCCACCATGACCCTCTGTGTCCTGCCAGCTGCTGCCATGCCCTGTGTGCTGTGTCCTTGTGTCCTGCTCAGCTCCGTTTGCTCCTCACACACAGTGCAGGCTGCCAGCAGGAAGCTCTTCTGTTGTTTCCAGCCCCTGGGGTGATGCTCACCTCCTCGCAGTTGCTTCAGACCCGGCTTCCCCTTGGCGGGGACTATTTCCCTTTGCACACCTGTACAAACAAGGCTCACAGCATCCGGCCTGAGGCTCAGCTGCCGCTTAATTCCTGGGCAGGATGAGGAGTGAAGGCACCGGGCTATCAGCAGGATTTGCTGCTGTGAGAGCTTCTCTGCTGCACTAACCGGGCTGCAGGGGCCAGCAGAGTGCACTTAACACCGGTGTAGGGGTGGGATGGATCCCGGGTGCTTTGTGTGTCACCAAAGAATGTCTTTCAGCTGCTCACTTCACTTTCCCCTTCTTTTTTGCTCTTTTCAGAGTTGATCACAGCACCTGCTGTGCTTGAGGTGGCAGCACTTACGTAGTCCCTTAACCAGACTTAACCAGCTCTGGCATTGTCACTGGGTGCAATGGACAGTATCTAGGGGATGCTGGCTGCTGGACAGGGGCTGCCCCTCACAGCCCTTTCCCCACAGCCCCCATCTGGTGCCTTGCTGTCCCCAGGAGCTCACAGAACCACACAATCACAGAATATCCCAAGACCTGTGGGGTTTTGCTGAGCCCATCTCCAACACCACCACAAAATCCAAACCCTACATCTGAGGGCACTGTTCAAATGTTCAAATGTTCAGGGCTGTGCCCACTGCCTTGAGCATCCTGTTCCATGCCCACTGAAGAACCTTTTCCTCACCCAGGGACCTGCTCTGGGCTAAACAAACCCGGAGGCCTCAATTTCCCCACCTGGTGGATGAGGAAAAGGCCATGGATGTTGTCCACCTCGATTTTTCTAAAGCTTTTGGCTCCGTGTCCCTCAGCATTCTCCTGTAGGAGCTGCATCCTATGGCTTGGCCAGGTACACTCTTCACTGGGTACAGAACCAGAAAGTGGTGGTGGATGGAGTTATATCCAGCTGGTGGGTGGTTGCAGTGGTGTTCCCTAGGTGCCAGTCCTGGGGCCTGTCCCATTTAATATCTTTACTGATGATCTGGTTGAGGGAATTGAGTGCACCCACGGTAAGCTTGCAGATGACAGCAAGTTGTGGGGAGGTGTTGATCTGCTTGGGGGTGAGAAGGCTTCATAGAGGGATATGGACAGGCTGGAGTGCTGGGCTGAGGCCAATGGGATGAGCTTCAACAAGACCACGTCCTGTACTTTGTCCACAATAATCCCAGGCAATGCTACAGGCTTGAGGCAAAGGCTGAAAGCTGCGTGGGGAAAAAGAATCTGTGGATGGCCATCCCCCAGCAGGACACGTCACACCTTGCCTCATCACAGTCACAGAATCAGCCCATCAGTGCCCACCTCTGCCTTCTGCTGCCCATTCACAGCCTCATGAGGTCTATGAAGGGCCTCTGGGCTCTGCTCTGTGCCTTAAAGGCCTCACTGTGGGAAGTGGGGTCAGCAGAAGTGGATGGCTGGAGGCAGCCCATTGACGGGGCATGCACACAATAGCTCAGTGTCCCCAGCCTGGAGCTGTGATTGTCCCCATAGTTCAGCCCAGCCCAGTGATTCAGAGCTGTGGTTGCAATGACTCAGCCGCTCTCCTCTTCTGCCACCCCAACGTCATTCGTGGCCCATCTGCTCCCTGTGGCACAGCAAAGGGAATGCAGAAAATCAATCCCGAATCCATCCTGCCCCAACTCGTCCTCATCCAAGGGAACAAAACAGTGCAAAGAGCAATGCAACCCTGCCCCATCGCTCAGTGCTGCAAACCCCAAGCTGAGCTATGGGAGCAGGGTGCAGGCATCCCCATGGTGCAGCCGTACCACAGAAAAACCTCTGCGCCCTGTGGGCAGAGGCAGCTGTTCCCAACTCTTCCCGAAATGTTTTTTCCAGAGATACCGTAATCTTGAATCAGGTCAGCTGAGGGTGACCAAAACTGTGGCTTTTGGCACAGGTTTCCAGGCACCTGCTCCTCAGCCCTGCCATAAATAGCTTGTGCTCAAAGCAGTGTAAATATTTGGTGTATTTCTCTTGATAGAATCGTAGAGTGGTTTGAGTTGGAAGGGTCCCTCCAAGGCTATCCAGTCCCAATCCCTGCAGTGAACAGGGATACCTGCATCTCCATCAGGTGCTCAGAGTTCAGTCCAGCCTGATCTTGGGTGTCTCCAAGGATGGCTCCATGTGTGATGTAGGAATCCCTGGGAAAGGAAGGAGAGGAAGCAAACAGAGCATGGCACAGCAGTGGCTTTCTTTAGTCTCAAATGTGCTGTGTCTCGGATGCTGCCTGCAGTGCTGGTTCCTCTGCCTGAGGGGAGACATAATGAGCTGGAAAAGTGCAGCAAGGATGGGCTGGGTAGACCTGGGAGTGTTTAATGCAGATGAGGGACACAAAGGATCTGTATGAAATCATTCACCGGAGGTGTTGGTGTGTCTGCCACAGATACTTGGAGGCATGAATGAGGCGAGGAGGAGAAAGCTTAAACGCAAAGCTCTAATTTCACAGCACTCCTCCATACAGGATGCTGGGGATGTTTACAGGTTGCATGGCTCAAAAAAGCAAATGAGTACGTTTATGGAAGAAAAAGGTGGGAGGACGTGAGAAAACTCACTGCTAGGGAAAGAAGATGTTGGAGGGAGGAGGGAGGATTTGAGACCTGCCTGGAGAGGACGCAGGAGGGCAGCTATGCCCTGAATTATGCTGGGGAGAGAAGGCTGTCAGGGAGGGGAGGCTGTGCCAGAGGGGGGATGGAGACAAGAAGCCCATTGAGCACAGGAGGCTGCTTTCACAGCCTTGGCAGCGCCGCAGTCCAGCTGCTGGGATATTTCTCCCCCTGACCACTGCTGGAGCCCTGAGGGGATCAGCACACAAAGCCTGGCAGCTGTGAATGCTTTCTGTGTTGTCTGCACAGACCCAGACCCAGAGCTTGGTCCCCCCTCGGTACCGTATTGATAGGAGAGCAGTATCCCTCTGCACAGGGTGCAGGCACAACCAGCACACAGAAGTGCCCACGCTGTGCAGGGGACATTGTGCTAGCACACACAGAAGGGAGGTAGTAAATATGGGGCCACTGAAGGCTGTTGGTTTGCCCGGTGGCTGCTTTCCTCTGCTGCTCTCCCATGGGACGCACAGCCTTGGAGCAACTCTCCCATCTCTGTGCCCCTGCAGTGCAGGGAGAGAGGTGCTGGGTTCACAATGGTTCATCAGCAGAGTCTCTGAAAGGCCTTTATACCCATTGCCTGTCCCTTCCGTGTGGTTTTGCACGGCTGCTCTCAGTATTTCTGGAGTCTACTTGGCAAATTGCTAATGTAAGGTTTTCAGCCCTGCAAGAGTTAATTCCTCGTGTCTGTGCAGCAGCTCGGCTGCTGCTTTATATTCCCCAGAACTGCCTTCCCTTACACCACCCCCTCCCAAATGCAAGGCTGCATTTTCTTGGCTTGGTGTCTGCATGTAGGTTCTACATGTTCGCTGTGCTCAGCCAGCCCTGCTGCTATGCTGTCCTCACCGTGGGCCACCAGCCACATCCCAGCCATGGCCCCACAAACATCCCCAGAATTTCATTTTGCCTTTTCCTTTGTTTGTGGAATCACGGAATCATTGTGTCAAAGGCCAGACTGAAGTCCAGAGAGACGACGTCAGTGACCCTTTCCTTGTCCTCTGGTGCAGTTTCACCATTACAGAAGGTCGCTGGGTTGGTCAGGCAAAATAAATTGGTCAGTCCCACCAGACTGGCACTGACAGTCCCCAAGAAGGACTTATATTTCCCCCTTGGGGGTTCGCTCCCATTGAACACAGTGTCTATTCCAGCCCTGATCCTGTGGTGGGAACTTCATCCTTCTGATTAACCATTGCTCCAGAGAATGACAGGCCGGACCACAGCTGATCTGAAGGTGTTTCCCTCCACTGTTTCTAAAGATTTCATCTCTCACAGCAAATGAAAGACCACTGCTAGCTTCCAAGCTATGGAAGGATGCTGCCTGGTCTCCAAAACCAATGAAGTTGCACAAGAGCAGAGAGAAGGCGAGATGAAGGCACCCTTGAGGAGAGCACTGAGATCGCCAGCTGCTCCAGTTGGGCATTGCGTTTGGACTGTGGCACAGGGCAGTCAAACTGCATGAGCTTCCAGGAAGCCCTTTGCCCTCGGGGCTGTTTAAGCCACATTTCATGTTCCAGCTCCCACTCGGACGCTGAGTTGTGTTGTTGCTTTAATTCAACATATTTGCAACGATGAGGTAATGGAGTGATCTGTAACAGCCCCACGTCATCTGGGCCTGGCTGCTGTCGCACCCAAGAGCGTGAATGTTCCGCTCTGTGCAATGGGGCTTGGCAGGAGTGTGCAGTGCAGGGTCACGGGCAGAGCAAAGCAATGATTCAGACTGCCAAGGGAGAGCCGGGGCACGGGGCTGCCCTCCCCAAGTGGGGCTGCAGTGCTGCTCTGACTCGGGTCATTCATGCCTTCTCATTTTCATCTGTCCATGCTATGCCGGGGAGAAGATAACTCAGATGTTGTGCTGTTTGGGGTATTGCTGGGATGTATTATCCCATTGTGGGCTGGAAAGAGTAACAAAAGTCTGAACAGTTCTGGGTCAGCCCATAAGAGGCTGCCGTTCTTGCTTTGCACAGGGCATGATTCCACTTTGCAGCTTCTCTTTGTGCTTATTATCTCTGTCCCATTGCAGGTGCTGAGCTCTGGCATGTAAAGCCAGCAGTGCGTGAAGCGGAGATGCTAACAGCTCGGGAGCTGCCTGAGCTGCTGAGAGCCCCTTGGGAAGAGATATGTGCCAGTGTAAGTGAGGTCTGCGTGAGGAGGAGAGAAAGGTTGTCTCTGCAGAGCGTGGGGCTCCTGCTCAGCCTGGAGCAGCAGAGGGGCAGGGTGGTGCTGTGCAGAGGGTGCTGGTAGCTTTGTGCTCAGGGCTGGGTGCTCCAGGGGTCTGCCAGATGCAATGCTTGGCCCTGCCCCTTCTCCTGGGGGAGAATAAGGGGTTAAAAAGCTGGTGGCACAACTCAAGCATCCACCCATCCCTCTGTTTCCTTGGTTCTCGCGGGGCTGGGGAACATGACACTGTCACACTGGGGTGGCAAGAGCCCCACAAGGCTGGTGGCAGGGATGGGTCACCACTGAACAGCCAAATGTGGGTGGCTGCATTCCACAGCTCCAGAAAGCTGCAAAATGAGGGAGAGATCAGGATATGTGAGCTGGAGCCTTGCCCAAAGGCTTTGTTTTCTTGTAATGGTTCCCTTTAATATAAAGCTGTTTCTCGTGGCTCGGCAGCCGTGAAGCAATGCTTTGGTAGCTCTGTGATATCTGACAGTTTGTATGGACAAAAGATGGAATAATAAACATTATTTTTTGGTATTAAAAATCTCATCTTGGCTGTTTGTGCCACCACATCATAACCTCAATGCAGAGACCAGCTTGAAGTTTGTGGCACGGAGCTGCAGGGACCTCATCCATTCCCTGTGCAGAACACCTCCCAGTGCCAAAACTACAGTGGACCCTGGAAACCCAAACACCCTGGATACACAGCTCAAGCCTTTCTTGTCCCCATAGTGTCTGTGTGGCAGCATGGCCCTGTTTGGGCTGGATCTCACTGAGCGTAGGGTCTGACCCAGCCAGGAATCAGCTCCCTGCTGGCATACACGCCTGCTTTGTCCAGATGGCCATGCTGGATGGGCAAATGCCTTGCAGCGTGCTGGTGTCCCTGGCTTATTGTCACACAAGCATTTTGTCCTTGCCCTTGTTCTGTATGTGGGGCAGGAGCCCATGGCATGGATCTGTGTCCTGTGAATGACAGCCACTCTGGTAATATCCCTGAAGGATGCTCCAGCCCTTCCTGCTGCCACCAGCACATTCCCAATCCTCCTTGTCCCCTGCTCATGAGGACACAGCCACCAACATTCCCACCCTGCCCCCAGGTTCCTTCCTACCTGCTATATCCCCACTGCTGCAGCAGGAGGGATGAGCCACATGCTGCAGGCATGGACGCAAGGGACTGCCAGGATAATTTTAAAACGAGGGCAGAGAGCTGATTATCATTTGGCTTAATTCTCTTTAGGTTGTTTTGTTTAATATTTTTCCTAAGGGCCTTCTTGATTAGCTCGGCAACGACAAGCTGCTAATTGGGGAGCTTGATGCCCCAAAGTGGGATATTGGAGGTGGGAGCAACGTGCCCTCAGGTACCTGGCAACTCACGTACAAAACTGGGATAAAACAGCTGTGCTGAGGTGCCTCTCTGACCTGGATCTGGAGCAGAGGAGCTGGAGGGGCACATAGGAAAGCCAGGCTGAGAGATAGGAGGCTTATTTTTTAGTTCACTGCCGGTGAACCCTGAAGTTCTGCTCCAAAGGGACCAGGTCAGTGGCAGCAGGGGCTGGTGCCAGGGTTGGTCCATAGGGCTGTGCAGTGGACACAGATGTTGCTTACTGACAATGCAAAAGCAGTCTCCAGTTGAGCAGTGGTTTCCAAAGCTTTTGGGATCACACATCCCTGTCAATAAAAGATCTCTGAGCATTTATACACTGCCAGTGTAAATATATTTATTATTTGTTTAGATGTACTGCTGTGTCTCTTGTGTTTATCATAAAGGGCAAGCCAAAAGAGCTTGTGTCCCTAGGAAGAGGACAGGGACACCCGTGTGTCCCACGTCATGCGGAGAGGAGGGGAAACAGCTGCATAACACCAGCTAGTTCTGCTTGCAGAATTGTGTGATCCCCCCTGTCATGGCAGCCATAGGTAGTGAGAAGAATTCTATTCTGACTCCAAAAATTGGGCTGAAGTTGTAAAGATGGATGGATGGATGAGCAGATAGACAGACAAATAGACAGACTGACAGACAGACAGACAGATAGATAGATAGATAGGCAGACTGACAGATGGATGGATGGATGGATGGATGGAATAGTCAGATGGAGAGATGGATGAATGAATAAATGGATGGATGGATGGATGGATGGATGGATGGATGGATGGATGGATGGGTGGATGGAAGATAGATGGATAGATAGAAGGAGGGATAGATAGTTGGAGAAATGGATAGATACATGGATGGATAGATGGATAGATAGGTAGACAGATAGATAAGTAAATAGATGATAGATAGATAGATTAGATAGATAGATAGATAGGACTGATAAATGGAGAGATGGATGAATGGTTAGATAGATAGGTGGATTCTGTGATTCTGTGATTCTGTATGGATAGGTGGATGGATGGATAGATATGTAGGGAGATGGATAGGTAGGTAGGTAGATAAATAGATGGATTGATAGATAGATAGACAGACAGACAGATAGATAGATAGATAGATAGATAGATATAGATATAGATATAGATATAGATATAGATAGATGTAGGTGATAGATTAATAGATCAATATATGGATAGATAGATTGGTAATTGAAGGATCATGAAGTGGAATTGCAGAGCAGGAAGAGATGTGGCAGAGCTTTAAATGCTTCTCATTCCTCCCTGGGTATGCAAGGCTGTAAACGGACCCACCTTACGGGGGGGGCGGGGGGGGTGGACCGGCTCCGGGCCGGGGGGCTGCTCTATAGGGCAGCAGGACCCAGAAAGACCCAACAGCACTCAGCCAGTGGGTGGCGGGGGAAATCTCTTTATATACATATATATATTTCTGGTGGGTTTTTCTTCGTGTGTGATATT
>NW_024969486.1:1058-2406 GCF_019238085.1 Lagopus leucura | reverse complement strand
ACCCCGTATCCCTTTAGGGGTCCCCATGTCCCCTTAATGGTCCCCATAACCCTCAAAGGACCCCATACCCCATTAGGGGTCCCATAAGCCCCCAAATGACCCCATATCCACCTTAGGGGTCCCCATATGCCCCCCAAATGAACCCATTCCCCTTAAGGGTCCCCATATCCCCCTCAAAAGACCCCATATCCCCTTAGGGGTTCCCACAAGCCCCCCAAATGACCCTATAGCCCTTTAGGGGTCCCCATATCCTCCTTAAAAGACCCCATATCCCCATAAGGGTCCCCATAACCCTCAAAGGGCCCCATATCCCATTAGGGGTCCCATATCCCCCCCAAAAGGCCCCATATGCCCTTTGGGGGCCCCTATATTCCCCCCAAATGACCCCATATCCCATTAGGGGTTCCCATATGCCCTCCAAGGGTCTCCATCCCTCCCCCAAAGGACCCCATATCCCCTTAGGAGTCCCATATGCCCCCCAAAAGACCCCGTATCACCTTATGGGACCCTATAGCTCTTTTGGGGGTCCCATATCCCCCTCAAAAGACCCCATAGCCCCTTAGGGGGCCCCAAATCCCCCAAAAAGGACCCCTAAGGGGGGATATGGGGATCCCTAAGGGGGGATATGGGGGCATAAGGACCCCTAAGGAGGTATGGGGACCCCCAGGGGGGGATATGGGGACCCATGAGGGGAAATGGGGACACAAGGAACCTTAAGGGGATATGGGGACCCCTGGGGGGGATATGGGGGCATAAAGACCCCTAAAGGTGATATGGGGACCCCCAGGGAGGTATGGGAACATAAGGACCCATAAAGAGATATGGGGACACCTGGGGGGGATATGGGGGCATGAGGACCCCCTAAGAGGGGGATATGGGGGCATGAGGACCCATAAGGAGATATGGGGACCCCTAAGGAGAGGATATGGGGACCCAAGGACCCTTAAGAAGGTATGGGGACCCCTAAGGGTGGATATGGGGACCCCTAAGGATGATATGGGGACATGAGGACCACTAAGGGGGTATGGGGATCCCTAAGGGGGGATATGGGGGCATAAGGACCCCTAAGGAGGTATGGGGACCCCCAGGGGGGGATATGGGGACCCATGAGGGGAATATGGGGACATAAGGAACCTTAAGGGGGTATGGGGACCCCTGGGGGGGATATGGGGACCACTGGGGGAATATGGGGGCATAAGGACCCCTAAGGGGGTATGGGGACCCCTGGGGGGGATATGGAGGCATAAGGACCCCTAAGGAGGTATGGGGACCCCTAAGGGTGGATTTGGGGACCCCTAAGGATGATATGGGGACCCCCAGGGGGGAATATGGGGACATGAGGATCCCT
>NW_024969486.1:0-958 GCF_019238085.1 Lagopus leucura | reverse complement strand
GGGGGGGGGGATATGGGGACCACTGGGGGGAATATGGGGGCATAAAACCCCTAAGGAGGTATGGGAACCCCAAGTGGGGATATGGGGACCCCCAGGGGGGAATATGGGGGCATAAGGACCCTTAAGGGTGATATGGGGACCCCTGGGAGGGATATGGGGGCATAAGGACCCCTAAGGGGGAATGGGGACCCCTAAGGGGGTGGATATGGGGACGTAAGGACCCTTAAGGAGGTATGGGGACCCCTAAGGGTGGATATGTGGACCCCCAGGGGAGTATGGGGGCATAACGACCCCTAAGGGGGTATGGGGACCCCTAAGTGGGGATATGGGGACATAAAGACCCCTAAGGGGGGATGGGGACCCCTGGGGGGGATATGGATGCATAAGGACCCCTAAGGATGATATGGGGACCCCTGGGGGGAATATGGGGACATGAGGACCCCTAAGGGTGATATGGGGACCCCTGGGAGGTATGGGGACATAAGCACCCCTAAGGGTGATATGGGGACCACTGGGGGGGTATGGGGACATAAGGACTCCTAAGGGGGTATGGGGGCGTAAAGACCCCTAAGGAGATATGGGGACCCCAAAGGGGGGATATGGGGACCCATAAGGGGATATGGGGACATAAGGACCCCTAAGGGGGTATAGGGACCCCTAAAGGTGATATGGGGACCCATGAGGGAATATGGGGACCCATGAGGGAATATGGGGACCCAAGGACCCTTAAGAAGATATGGGGACCGCTAAGGGGAGGAAATGGGGCAGGGGGACACACCGGTGCCAGGGACACCCCCAGAGCAGCACCCCACCGCCATCCCAGCCCCATACCTTCCCCCCCCCCACCGCCATCCCAGCCCCATACCTTCCCCCCCCCACCGCCATCCCAGCCCCATACCTTCCCCCCCCAACCCCCCCACCGCCATCCCAGCCCCATACCTTCCCCCCCCAACCCCCC
>NW_024969485.1:725-1007 GCF_019238085.1 Lagopus leucura | reverse complement strand
CCCCCCCGTCCCCCCGTTGGGGCCCCCAGACTCAATTGGGGACCCCCGCCCCTACGTAGAGACCCCGCCACCCTCACCCCCATTGGGGACCCCAGACCCAATTGTGGACCTCAGACCCCATATGGAGACCCTGGGATCTCCGGTCCCAGTTGAAGACCCCGGACACCATTTGGAGAACCCCGACCCCATTTGGAGACCCCAGACCCCATTTGGATCCCACTGACCCCATTCCGAGACCACTTGACCTCACTTGCAGACCCCTGACCCCATTTGGAGACCCCC
>NW_024969485.1:0-625 GCF_019238085.1 Lagopus leucura | reverse complement strand
CGCCCCACTCACCGCGGAAGCCGTGCAGGCAGATCTCGCGCCCGCGGTGGGCGGTGGTTCCGTGGAACAGCAGCTGTTCCCCCGAGGCGCCCTCCCCCCTCCGCTCCATCTCGGCGCGGCGCCGCCGGAAGCGGCCGTAAAGGCGCGGGTGAATCAACTGCTGCGCCTGCGCGGAGACCCCAGACCCAATTCGGGACCGCCGCCCCCATTGGGGACCCCGGAACCAACGGGGGACCCCCGGCCCCACACAGACAACTCGGCCCCCAGACCCAACTGGGGACGCCCGCTCCCATGGGTGACCCCAGACCCAATTGGAAGCCCTGCTCTCATTCGAGACCCCCGTCCCCCCCGTCCCCCCGTTGGGGCCCCCAGACTCAATTGGGGACCCCCGCCCCTACGTAGAGACCCCGCCACCCTCACCCCCATTGGGGACCCCAGACCCAATTGTGGACCTCAGACCCCATATGGAGACCCTGGGATCTCCGGTCCCAGTTGAAGACCCCGGACACCATTTGGAGAACCCCGACCCCATTTGGAGACCCCAGACCCCATTTGGATCCCACTGACCCCATTCCGAGACCACTTGACCTCACTTGCAGACCCCTGACCCCATTTGGAGACCCCC
>NW_024969484.1:0-1231 GCF_019238085.1 Lagopus leucura | reverse complement strand
CACAGCTCAGTGCTGCTGTTGAGGACAGCAGGTGAAGCAATGCTGAGGTGTGAGAGATTGGCCATCACATGGCATAAGTCTGATTTTTGATATTTAATTTCAGGAACCCTAAAATAACAACAGGCAGTATCTTGAACGTGCTGTTGATTGCTGGTTCTTACCTCCTCATGGTTTCTCTTCAGAGCAATCAGCTCATCTTTCAAGGACTCCAGCTCAGATTCCAGTGAAGACCTAACCAGAGTCAGGTCATCCAGCATATTTCTCAAGCCATTGATGTCAGACTCCACAGTTTGACGGATGACCAGTTCATTCTCATACCTTTACCACAGACAACAGAGACAAATGAGATGATGGCCATCAACAGCACGTCTTTCCATGACAGTACCCCAATAAAACATGGAGGCTCAGTCACAGCACGTGGTGCAGTGCATTGCCTGCTGAATTTAAGATAGAACAGATGTGGGGTTCACAGAGAGCTACTCACTTCATTCGGAAGTCATCAGCAGTCATCTTGCTGTTATCGATGTCCAGAAGCATCCTGTTGTTGTCCACAGTGGCAGAAATGATCTGCAAAAGAAGAGGTTGGAGAGGAGTCAGTCAGTGCTCAAGGTGCAGGAGAAGAAGAAAGGAACCAGAGCTCTGAGAGGGCTTTGTTGCCAAACTCAGAGCTGTTTCCTGCTGTATTGCAGGGACTGTGGGAGTGGATTGCGCTCCAGATTTGCTTTTCAAAGAAACTCAGGCTACGCTGCTGTTTGTCAAGTTGGAAATAGTTATCTACGACTCCTGGGGACTGCATTTATCCCTATTCCTGCAATGTGATCCTTCCTAGACTGTTTACTGAAATTTCTTGGAACAGGAATAAGATAGCAGCAAGGGAAGGCCTTGTTCCTTCTGGCTGACTTGTGTGGGAGTGTGCAAAACCAAAGGCAATGCAGGTCTTGCAGTGCAGCTGTTTGGCTTTGTGGGATGGGAGCAGTGTGGGAAGTGTGGAACCGTGGGGATCCAGCGATGTGCTCCACCGTGGTTGGGCTGCAGGAGGCCCCATGGAGCCTCAGACTGTGCCCCCATAGCCCAACCGTTCCCTGCCGGGCAGTGTGGGGCAGCCGAGCAGCCCCCAGGACAGCAGCGGGCAGCCCCCAAATGCCCCAGGCTGTGGAAGGCAGCGGGGAGGAGCGAGAGCTTTGGGGCAGCGCTGGTGCGGGAGATGGAGCGGCGCCGCGGGGCTGCCCTA
>NW_024969483.1:0-3793 GCF_019238085.1 Lagopus leucura | reverse complement strand
CCCCCCCCCTTCTCCCCCCCCCCAGGGTCCCCATCCCTACCTGCTGCCGGCACCTGGAGCAGCAGAGCGGCGGCCAACGGCAGCCAGGCTCTCATGGTGACAAAAAGGTGGAGGAGGAGGCAGAGCTCAGGCTGAGAGCCTTCCCCTCCCCTCCCCTCCCCTCCCCAAACCCTCACTTCCCCTCTGGTCAGCTCTCAGCCATTTGTCACCACGTTGTCCCCAACGTCAGCGCGCGGTCAGCAGCGCCGGCTGGGTGCAAAAGCCATCAGAACCACCACGACCCCACGGGTGGGGAAGTGAGGAGGATCCTCCAGGGCCCGGGGGTGCGGGTGAAGAACCTCAGATAAAGGGGAACGGCCAGATCAGAAACCTCGTGTGGGAAAGGAAGGAAGAGCGGCTTTGGGTGGCGGGGAAGGACGGAGGCAGCCGGATCCGTTTTAGCTTTTATTCAACTCAGATCGCAGCGCGGAAAGGACGCGGATGAACCGAGCGCGAAACCTCAGCGATCCACCTCCCCAAAAACGATGTCCTGAGTGCCTGCAGCGAGAGAGCAGCGTGAGCAGGGGGCAAAACCACCGCCAGGCCTCCCCTCAGCCACCGAAACCTCAGCCGGGAGCCCCGGCACAACGCACCGATGATGGCCACCACGTCCGCCAGCATGTGGCCCTGGGACATCCTGTCCAGGCCGGCCTGGGGGAGATAAAACCACCGTCAGCCCCGCACTGGGACAAGGAGACAAGGACAGCCTCGTCACACTGCCTGCGCCTCCAGGGCGTCCCCGTCCCCAAAGCTGCCTCCTGTGCCTCCATGCAGCAGGAAGGAACGCGCTGTGGGGCCGGCGCCGCTCGGGGGCTGCATTTCTGGAGCCCCCCGTGGTTTTGTGACAGAGGGACAAACGGCCCCCCATGGGCAGCGCTCCGGTTCTGACGTGAGGAAGTGGTCAGAGAAAGGAAATGAGAGCAGGGAGGGCGAGAGCACGAGGCTGCGGCTCAGGGTTTGGGGCAGCAGAGCCACCAGCGAGGACGCAGGCTGCAGCCCTGCAGGTGTCAGCGGGGCTCCTGTGGGGCTCCCCCAGCCCCCCTCCCTGCCCCCCCCTGAGCCCCCGACCCCCTACCAGGTGAGCAAAGCCCGGTGCTTTGATCTTGCAGCGATACGGACGGCTGCTGCCATCAGAGACGAGGTAGACGCCAAATTCACCCTGTGGGCACAGAGGGGACGCAGATGTTGTGTCCGAGCCCAGAGATGTGAAAGCAGCACCCAGGGCGGGACGGCTGTGTGTGCGATGCCTGCGTGGCCGCAGAGCTCACAGCCCTCAGCCCTGAGCTCCGCACATCACAGCGCCTCCAGGGCGGCCCAGTGCCCTCCTGCCACCGAGCTGGAGATGCCACAGCGAGCCAGAGACCTGGATCAGCCCCACAGAGCCCCTCGCCCCCCCAAACGGCACAAAAAGGGGCACCTTGGGGGCCTCGATGGCCGTGTAGGTGGCGCCGGGTGGCACCTGGTAGCCCTCGGTGTAGAGCTTGAAGTGGTGAATGAGGGACTCCATGGAGGTCTGTGGGGAGAGAACACAGCTGGGGGGACACAGGGGATGGAGAGCAGAGCGGGGACCTCAAAGCTGAGACCCACAAACCCACGGGGGGGGGGGGGGAGGCAGCGGCTTTACCTTCATCTCTGCGCGCTTGGGAGGAGAGATTTTGGCGTCATCCACTTTGATTTCCCCCTCTGGCATCTTATTGAGGCACTGCAGGATGATGCGCAGGGACTGCCGCATCTCCTCCACGCGGCACAGGTAGCTGTGGGGCACAGAGAGCTCAGGAGGGGCTGGGGGGGGGTTTGGGGGGGCTGGAGGGTGGGGAGGGAGGCGTACCGGTCGTAGCAGTCGCCCCTGGAGCCGATGGGGACATCAAACTCCACCTGGTCGTAGACGTCGTAGGGCTGCGTCTTACGTAGGTCCCAATGGATCCCTGAGCCCCGCAGCATCACCCCGCTGGGGCAGTGGGGAGATTTGGTGAAGGGGGGGGAACCACAGCCCCATAACCACCCCATAACCACCCCACAGCAACGCCTGAGTCCACTGGGGGGCTCTGCATCAAGGGGATGCAGGACGGGGACAGCAGCTCTGGGGATACAGAGTGATGCTCAGCCATCCCCACCCCAGGGATCCCCATAACCGAAGCTCAGAGCCCTCAGGCCCAGACCCCGACCCCCGCGAGCCCCCCAGCAGCGCGACGTGACCCCAAAGTGCGTCCCCAAGAGCTGCACCCCCACCTGAACCCATAGTTGAGCGCCTCCTCCGCCGTGATGACCCCGATGTCGATGGTGCGGTTCTTCCAGATGCGGTTGTTGGTGAGCATCTGCGGGCAGCAAAGGGTGAGCAGCCCCTTTTTTGGGGGCACGCGGCCCCCCCCGCTGCCGCCCCACAGCAGCCGTGCCCCCTTTGGTCCCATCCTTCACCTGGGCACCCTCCCAGCCCTCAAAACGCAGCCTCACCTCTTCCACCTCATCCACCCGGGTGGAGAAGTTCTTTGCGAACTCGTAGATGTCGTCCATCAGCCCCAGGGGCAAATCCTGGCCGTGGGGAGGGGGACGTCAGCACAGCCGGGAGGGGAGGGGGGACACGGGGACGTCCCCACCCCTGGCCCAGTGTCCCAAAGGGGCTGCAGGGATCCCAGCTCCCCTCACCTGATGCACGCCGCCGGGGCGGACGTAGGCTGCGTGCATCCGCGCCCCCGAAACGCGCTCGTAGAACTCAAACATCTGCAGGGCCAAAGGAACGCAGGGCTTCCGTCAGCCGGTCCCCAAACCCCAAACCAACCCCACCGCCGACCCCCAGGGCCGCCCTTCACCTTCTCCCTCTCCTCGAACATCCAGAAGAACGGAGTCATGGCCCCGATGTCCAACGCGTGCGTGGTGACGGCCATGATGTGGTTGAGCAGCCGGGTTATTTCTGCAAAGAGCACTGGGGGGGGAAATGGGGGGGGAAATGGGGGGAGGATGAGGGGACGCAGCTCCCCGGCCCCTTCCACACCGCAATGGGGAGGCGGTGAGGCAGGAATCCCCCCCTTCCTCTTTCTGCTCCTCGGCGCCTCTGGGCTGCTGCGATGCCAACCCCACAACAGCAGCGTGGGGGTGGGCAGGGGGGAGGAGGAGGAGGAGAAGGAGGAGGAGGAGGAAGAGGAGAAGGAGGAAAAGAGGAGGAGGAGAAGAGGAGGAGAAGAAGAAGAGGAGGAGGAGAAGGAGAAGAAGGAGAAGGAGAAGAAGGAGAAGAGGAGGAGGAGAAGGAGGAGGAGAGAAGGAGGAAGGGCTCCCCTTCACAAGGGGCGGTAGAGGGGTCGCAAAGGGCCGTCCTCACCTCGGATCCACTGAGCCCTGAGAGGCGGGCGGATGTTGAGCAGCTTCTCCACGGCCAGAGAGTAGGCCTGCTCATTGCACATCATGGAGACGTAATCCAGGCGGTCGAAATACGGCAGAGCCTGAAGGAGGGCACGGCTCCGAGCTCAGGGCAGCCCCGAGGCGGCGCCCCCTGCCCCCCGTCCCCCCCCCCCTTTACCTGCAGGTAGGTTTTGTACTCGATGAGCTTCTCGGTGCCGCGGTGCAGCAGCCCGATGTGGGGGTCGCACCTCCTCACCGTCTCCCCGCTCAGCTCCATCACCAACCTCAGGACCCCGTGGGCAGCCGGGTGCTGCGGCCCGAAATTGATGGTGAGGCTGGAGACCTTCTTGTGGGCGGGGGGGTCCTTGTCTGCATGGGGGGGAAAGAAGGGGATCAGGGGGGAGGAGCAGCACCCCCCCCC
>NW_024969482.1:0-1782 GCF_019238085.1 Lagopus leucura | reverse complement strand
CTAAACTTAGAATATCCGTAGTGCCTGACAATGCTATAAAGGTTAAAAAAGCTGAAATAGAGCACTCAGTGTTTCTTAGTGGTTGCTGAGTTTATCTTTTTACATATCTATTCATTTCACATAATAACCAGCAGAACTGGAGTGGTTTTAAACCAGGAAATTGAAGG
The DNA here is from genome assembly GCF_019238085.1 of Lagopus leucura. Classification (NCBI taxonomy): domain Eukaryota; kingdom Metazoa; phylum Chordata; class Aves; order Galliformes; family Phasianidae; genus Lagopus; species Lagopus leucura. The sequence continues at coordinate 1,615 of NW_024969482.1, read as the reverse complement.
AAAACTGTCTAATCTCAGGTTTTAGCATAGTATGTATTCTATTTAGAAAAGTCTGATGAGCAGAATAACATCTGTTTAATACACGGAAAATGCACTTTTACTCAACACAGAGTAAAAGAAAAGCTCAACATTCCTACCTATGATGAAGATAGGATATTATGGAATTGCTTGGTACGAACAGTATTCGTATGGTGAAATTTCTCTAGTTCTAAAACTTCAGTTTTACTTCTGCGTCCCATTACTCTGCTTACCATAAAGAAACACTGTTCAGATGAGTAGCAGCCATAATATTCTGACTACTTGAGAATATTGCGAATTTTTTAATTTATTACATCATTTATTTATTACATCAAAGTATTTATTACATCAAAGGATAGAAGCTCTGGAGGAAGGTCTCGTTATCTGAGCTGGAAGTGCCTTGATAGGATCACAGTGCTAAATAAGCCCCTTTGACAACAAAACAAAGTCCAAAATGGACTCACAAATCACAAGTGTTTAAAATCCAAGAGTAGAAATAGCTTTGTTTTAGATAGATTGTTCTTAGCATTTTTTTCCGTTTCAAATGTAAGAGGTAAGTTCCAATGACTTAATTACAATATGCAAGTAACTCTTACTGATCAGAAACATCAGTCTACAAAAAGTAGCAAGAAAAATCGAGTTGCAACTTAGGAGTTTCTATTTAATTCAACACTATATAAAAAACAGCACACACTGTTCTAGCCGTGGAGAAGTGCTAGACTCAAAGAAGTAGCTCAGGTCACAGAATCATTTATGCACAGATAGTTATGCTCTAATTATGTGAAGAGGAAGTAATTCTACAATTATTGAAATGGTGCTGACATTTCTGGTTCACTGGTATGGATTCTGAGGCAGGAAGTAGGCTTTAATCACACCATATTTTCAAAGACCTTCTAAGTTCTTGTCAGAACTGAGCAATGGAGGATAGTTCTGTATTCATTCAACCTCCCTTTTTTACATATTTAAGATAATCAGCATGACTTGACTCAAAATTGTTTACAGTATGCTGACATCCAGTTCCAATCAAAGAGATCTGTATCTGTGTTTACACAAATTCTCTTTTCCTTAAAACATTTGTTGTTTTTGTTCTGTCACAGCCAATTTTCCTTTCTCTTCACAAAATGGAATTTGCAAGACCAGTGGTGCTTGTCATTGATTCTCCCTCATCTGATCTGCTCCTTGCTATTCAGTTGGTTTGCGCAGGAGTTCTGTTCTGCCACAAGCAAATGACAAAGGATCATACCTTTGAACTAGAAGAACAGTTTTTTCTAATTTTTCTGATCAAGAACGCTGCCAGTGTTTTCATATTTAACTGTTGTAGTGGAATTTCAAGGTCTCAGCCTGAAGCAGTGGGTGAGTTTCACGAGCACATGAGTGTCTGGAGTGAGCACGGGGGTTTAGAGCCACCCCTCTGTCTCCATGATATTTCAGGTCCCATCTGAGTCTGCACAGGTCCCCATTGCCCCTGCCATTCTCTGCTGCAGCCCAATGGTACGAACAAGATAGGGTCACATTCCTCTGCTCACCCTTTTCTCTAAACTGTTACCAGGAGGGGTGAGTTAATTCCTCTTGGATATCTTTTCCTATGGCACCTATT
>NW_024969481.1:13691-16108 GCF_019238085.1 Lagopus leucura | reverse complement strand
CCCGACACTTTGCACCCCCCTCTGTGCACCTTCATTGTGCACCCCCACTCTGTGCACACCCTCTCTGTGCCCCCCCTACACTTGGCACCCTCACACTTTGCACCCTCACAGCTCACTCTGTGCACCCTCATTCTGCACCCCCTCCCTGCGCACCCCCACACTTTGCACCCCCCCTCTGCACACCCTCATTCCATGCAAACCCTCTCTGTGCCCCCTCACACTTGCAACACCCTTCTGTGCACCTCCACCCTGTGCCCTGCCCCACTTTGCACCCTCACACAGCACCCACCGTGCGCCCCTCTTTGTGCCCCCCACACTTTGCACCCCCCACTCTGTGCGCCACCACGATGCACCCCCCCGTGTGCACTCACACTGTGCGTCCCCCACTTTGCACCCTCACACAGCACCCCCAAACTTTGCACCCCCACTACCCCCCGTGTGCAACTCACACTCTGTGCGTCCCCCACTTTGCACCCTCATTGTGCACCCTCACCCTGCACCCCCTGACCCTGCACCCCCACGCCCTGCACTCTCCACCTCTGTGCACCCATGGGTGCATTCCCGTCGCCCCCCCCTTGCAGTCCCGCCAGGTGAATCGCTCCAACCCACGGGAGGTGCGTGAGGCCAACAAATACTTCTTTGCTGAGTCGTGCATTGCGCTCTTCGTCTCCTTCATCATCAACGTCTTCGTTGTCTCCGTCTTCGCCGAGGCTTTCTATGGGAAAACCAACATGGATGTGGTGAGTTGGGGGCCGGGGGAGGGGATTTGGTAGGGGGGGAGGGAGGCACTGGGCTGAGCTGGGAGGACAGAGCGGGGTTCTCGATGCCCCCCAGCAGCGCTTGGAGTCTCATTGCAGCACGAGGTTTGTGCCAACGCCAGCAGTGCCCACACAGGGCTGTTCCCGAGCGACAACACCACGCTGGAGGTGGACATCTACAAAGGGGTGAGGAGCTCTGATAGCACTGTTGATAACAGGCTGTGCTGCTGATAACAGCCCCCAGCTCTGATAGCACAGCCCCCAGCTCTGATAGCACAGCCCCCAGTTCTGATAACAGCCCCCAGCTCTGATAGCACAGCCCCAGCTCTGATAGCTGCAAGGCTCTTTGAAGATCACAGGAGTGTGGGGTGGTTGGGTTGGATGGGTGCTAAAAGATTGAAGAGCCGTGGGATCGTTGGGATGGAAGTGTCCTTAAAGGTCATTGAACGATGGGGTGGTTGGGTTGGAAGGGGCCTGAAAGATCACAGCACCGTGAGGTGGTTGGATTTGGAAGGTCCTTGCAGATCATAGAGCCATAGGATGGTTGGAATGGAAAGGTCCTGGAAGGTCACAGAACCATGGGGTGGTTGGGATGGAAGGGTTCTGGAAGGCCACGTGTCAGTGGCGTCCATCTGTCTGTCTGTTGCAGGGCGCAGTGCTGGGCTGTTACTTCGGCCCAGCTGCTCTCTACATTTGGGCCATTGGGATCCTGGCAGCTGGGCAGAGCTCCACCATGACCGGGACGTACTCAGGGCAGTTCGTCATGGAGGTGCTGCCCTCTGCTTTCCTCCCCCTTCACTTCTGCTTTTCCCTCTGAACCTTTTCCTCTCTTTTTCTCCTTTGTCTGTCCTGGAGCGTCTCCTTTCCACTCTGCTCCTCTTCTGCCATTCCTGCATTCTCTCCTCTTCCTCTCCTCTCTGGGTTGTATCCCTTCTTTTCCCTCCTGCTCTCCTCCCTCACCTGCCCCATGTGTGTCCTCCTCTGCTGCTCTTCTGCTCTCCTCTCTCTCTGTATCTCCTCATCTTCCTCTCAGCTCTCCTCCTCTTCCACTCTCCTCCTTTCTTTCCTGCATTCTCTTTTCTCCTCTTCTGCTCTTCTTTCTTATTTACGTTATTTTTCTCCCTCTGCTCTTCTCCTCCTTCATCTGCCCAAATTCTGTCCTCTTCTGCTGCTCTTTAGCTCTTCTATCTGTTTCTCCTTACACTCCTCTCAGCTCTCCTCCTCTTCTGTTTTACTTTTCTCTCCTCATCTTCCATTCTGCTCCTCTTCTCTCATTCCTGCATCCTTTCTTTTCCCCTCCTGCTCTTCTCCTTCACCTGCCCCACACGTCTTTCTGCGCTGCTCTCCTCCTCCTCTTCTGTCTTCTCTCTTCTCTTCTCCTCTTTCTGGCTCATTTCCTTTCTTTTCCTTTTCTGTTCCCCTCCTTCACTTACACATCCTCCTCTGCTGCTCTTCTTTCTTATCTTCTCACCTTCCTATCATCTCTTCCCCTCCTCTTCTTTATTTCCTTTATCTTCTTTTTCTCTTCTGCTCCTTGGTCTTTCCTGCATCCTCTCTCCTCTTCCTCTCCTCTCTGGGTTGTATCCCTTCTTTTCCCCTCCTGCTCTCCTCTCTCACCTGCCCCATGTGTGTCCTCCTCTGCTGCTCTTCTGCTCTCCT
>NW_024969481.1:3802-13681 GCF_019238085.1 Lagopus leucura | reverse complement strand
TGCCCCATGTGTGTCCTCCTCTGCTGCTCTTCTGCTCTCCTCTCTCTGTATCTCCTCATCTTCCTCTCAGCTCTCCTCCTCTCCCACTCTACTCCTGTATAACGGTTGCATCCCTTCTTTCCCTCTTCTGCTCCCTGGCCTTTCCTGTATCCTCTCCTCTTCTTCTCTCTGGTTGTATCCCTTCTTTTCTCCTTCTGCTCTTCTCCTCCTTCACCCGCCCCACGTGTGTCCTCTTCTGCTGCTCTTCTCTCTATTTGCATCTTCTCATCCTCCTCTCAGTTCTCCTCCTCTTTTATCTCACTACTGTCTTCTGCTCTTCCACTCCTCTCCTGCCTTTCCTGCACCCTCTTCTCCTCTCTTCTGCTCTCCAGCCTTACCTCCAAGCTCTCTTCTCCCCTCATGCTCCCCTCTGCTCACCATTCCCCATCTCCCCAAATCTCCTCTACCCCCTTACCCCCATCACCCCCCTTTGCCCCCCATCACCCCCATCATCACCACCCTTCTCCTCCCTCAGGGCTTCCTTAACCTGCGCTGGTCGCGCTTTGCCCGCGTGCTGCTGACGCGCTCCATCGCCATCACCCCCACACTCTTTGTGGCCATCTTCCAGGACGTGGAGCACCTGACAGGGATGAACGACTTCCTCAATGTGCTCATGAGCCTGCAGGTGGGCTGGGGGCTCTGCAGCGCATCCACAGAGTCACAGAACGGTTGGGTTGGGAGGGAGCTCAAGGATCACGGAACTCCAACCCCCCTGTGCCATGCAGGGCCACCAACCTCCACATTTCACAGCAGCCCAGGCTGCCCAGGGCCCCATCCAGCCTGGCCTCCAACACCTCCAGGGATGGACGGGGCATCGCAGCCTCTCTGGGCAGCTGTTCAGCCCCTCACCGCTCTCACAGCACACAACTTCCCTGACATCCAACCTCCATCTGCCCTCCCTCAACTTCATTTCCCCTCGTCCTGCTGTCATCTCCCCTTGCACAGAGCTGACTCCCCTCCTGTCTGCAGGCTCCCTTTAGGCACTGCAGGCTGCACTCAGCTCACCCCCAGCCTTCTCTTCTCCGTGCTGAACGAGCACAGAACTTCCCTGCCATCCAAATTTCCCCCTGACATCCCATTGCTTCCTTTGGGATTCCTTTCTGCAGAGTGGGGCACATGGGGGAAGGCTGCCCCGATCCCAGCTTCTATCAGTGGGGCGGGGGGGAGGGATTGGCTGCCTCTGCTCTGTCCCTGTGGGAGCCGACAGGGGACTGCTTGTCACCCGGCAGTGATGGGACACAAAAGGGAATGGCTGTGATGTGGAGGAGGGGACCGGAAGGCGTTGTCACCCAGACGTGGAGTGATGGGATGAGGGGGAATGGATGCAGTGTGGGAGAGGGGACAGGAATCCATTCGTCAGCTGGATGCACAGCAATGGGATGATGGGGACCAGCTGCAGTGCAGAGCAGGGGACAGGAGCCCATTGGTCACCTGGACACAGAGTGATGTGGGATCGTTGGGATGGAAGTGTCCTTAAAGGTCGTTGAACGATGGGGTGGTTGGGTTGGAAGGGGCCTGAAAGATCACAGCACCGTGAGGTGGTGGGGTTTGGAAGGTCCTTGCAGATCATAGAGCCATAGGATGGTTGGAATGGAAAGGTCCTGGAAGGTCACAGAGCCACGGGATGGTTGGGATGGAAGGGTCCTGGAAGGTCATAGAGCCATGGGATGGTTGGGATGGAAGGGTCCTGGAAGGCCACGTGTCAGTGGCATCCATCTGTCTGTCTGTTGCAGGGCTGTAGCGTGGAGGAGGGGGTGGGAATCTGCTTGTCAGCCAGACACGGGTTGAGATGAGATGAAGGGGAGCAGCTGTAACGCAAAGGAGGGGACAGGAACCAGCAAATCTGAGTGCACTGAGATGGGAGAAGGGGCAGAAGCTGTAACGTGGAGCAGGGGACAGGAGTGCGCTTGTCACCCGGCTGCACAGTGATGGGATGAGAGGAGCGACTGTCATGCAGGGGGGGTGGGAATCCACTCGTCATCCTGACCCTGAGCGATGGGGTGGGGGGGATGGCTGAGCCACAAAGAAGGGGAGACTGTGGTGGATCTGCACGGGGTGCTGGCAGCACGACGGGGCACTGGCAATGTGGGCGTCAGCTCCCTGTGCCGGGATGGAGCTCCGTGGTCACCACGTCCCTCAGCCCAACCCTTTCCGCTCCACGGCCCCACACTTTTCCCATAGGGGCGAAATCCCTTTCTCTGCATCACAGCACCCTCAGTGGTCGCATGGACTCCCCTCCTCACCCCTCCTCCTTCCATCTCAGCTCCCGTTTGCCCTCATCCCAGTGCTGACCTTCACCAGCCTGCCCAGCGTCATGAACGACTTCGCCAACGGGCTGTGAGTACGATGGGGGGGTGGCTGGGGGGTCCGGAGGGGCCCAAAAGGGGTCTGGAGGGGAGGGGGGTTCTGTGCTCAGCTCATGCTGCTGGCAGGTTCTGGAAGATCGGCGGCGGCGCCGTCATCCTGCTGGTGTGCAGCATCAACATGTACTTCGTGGTGGCCTACGTGATGGCGCTGAACCACGTGGGGCTCTACGTCGGCGCGGCCATCCTCAGCGTCGTCTACCTGGCCTTTGTCGCGTACCTGGTGAGCGGGTCCTGCAAGATTGTAGAACTGAGGGGTGGTTGGGTTGGGACGGTCCTGATAGGTTGGAGAGCCGTGGGGTGGTTGGGTTGAGAAGGTCCTGAAAGGTCAAAGAGCCATGGGTGGTTGGGATGGAAGGGTCCTTGAAGGTCAGAGAACCACAGGATGATTGTGCTTGGGGGTCCTGCATGGGGGGCAGGAAGCAACATGGGGGGCAGGAAGGAGCACATTTGGGGCAGGAAGGAGCACATGTGGGGCAGGGAGCAACACGTGGGGCAGGAAGGAGGATATATGGGGCAGGAAGAAGCATATGTGGGGCAGGAAGGGGCACATGTGGAGCAGGAAGGGGCACGTGGGGCAGGAAGGAGCACACGTGGGGCAGGAGGGATGTGAGGCTCCGTCCTGCTGTCGTTGCAGACCTGGCTGTGTCTGATCGCGCTGGGGGCCTCGGCGCTGTCCTGCGGCAGCACGGTAAGCGTCACGCGCAGCCTGCTGCCCGAGCCCAGCCCTGCGCACGGCAGCAAGTAGCGCCCGCAGCGCGCGTGTGCGAGTGTGACAGCACGGGTCTGCGTGTGTGTGTGTGTGTGAGCTGTGTGTGTGTGAGCCCTGTGTGTGTGCATCCCAATGTGTCCCCATGGGTGCACATCCCTGTTTGTGTGCGTGCCCCCATGTGCCCATCTATGTTTGCACGCCTGTGTGTGTGTGCATCCCTGTGTGCGTTCCCCCTCCGTGTGTGTCATCATGTGTGTACATTCCTGAGTGTGTGTGTGTGTCTGTGTGTGTGTGTGTGCCCTCCCCGGGCACTAAGCACCACCAACAACGTTTGCACACACAAACCAACGCGTGACACTGAACTGTGGCACTGCTGTGCGGCGCCAACGTGGCGGGGTGACAACACTGCGTTGGTTGTGACAACATGAGGTTGGGTGTGACAACAACAACACTACGTGGAGTGTGACAACAACAACACTACGTCGGGTGTGACAACAACAACACTATGTTGAGTGTGACAACAACAACACTATGTCGAGTGTGACAACAACACTATGTCGAGTGTGACAACAACAACACTACGTGGCGTATGACAACAACACTACGCCGGGTGTGACAACGCTGCATCAGGTGTGACAACACTACGTGGGCTGTGACGACACTCCATCGGGTTTGACAACGCTGCATCAGGTGTGACAACACTATGTTGAATGTGACAACGCTACGTGGGCTGTGACAGTGCTGCGCCGGGTGTGACAGCGCTCCATCAGGTGTAATAATGCTGTGTCGGGTGTGACAACACTCCATCAGGTGTGACAACACTACCTCAGGTGCACCAATGCTGTGTTGGGTGTGACAGCACTGCGTTGGCTGTAACAGCGCTCCATCGGGTGTGACAGCACTGCGTCGGGTTTGATGAGACTCCGTCGGGTGTAACGGTGCTACGTCGGGTGTGAAAACACCGCGTCGGTTGTAACAACACTCCTTTGGGTGTAATGAGTCTGCATCGGCTGTGACAACACTGCGTCGGGTGTGACGACGCTGTGTTGGGTGTAACAACGCTCCATCAGCTCTAACAGTGCCACGTTGGGTGTGATTACAGTGCGTCAGGTGTGACGATTCTACATGGGGTGTGAGCACACTGCGTGGGGTGTGACAGCACTGCGTTGGGTGTAACTGTGTGAGGTTGGGGGTGACGGTGCCTCATGGGGTGTGAGAACACTGTGGGGTGTGACAGAACCACATCGGGTGTGACAGTGCTGCGCTGGGTGTGACAACGCTGCATAGGGTGTAGCGGCACTGTGTTGGGTGTGACAACACTACGTTGGGTGTAACAGTGCCACGTTGGGTGTAATGGCACCATGTTGGGTGCAACAACGATATGTTGGGGGTGACAACACTACGTGGGGTGTAACATCACCATGTTGGGTGTAACAACGATATGTTGGGGGTGACAACACTACGTAGGGTGTAACATCACCATGTTGGGTGTAACAGTGCTACGCTGGGTGTAACAACGCTGCGTCGGGTGTAACAGTGCGATGTTGGGTGTGAAAACCCCACGTTGGGTGTAACGGTGCTACATTGGGGGTTGGCAGCAACCCATTGGGTGTGACAACAGTGCTCTGGGATTGACAACGCATGGAGTGTAATGGCACCATGTTGGGTGCAGCAGTGCTGCGTTGGGTGTGACAATGCTGTGTCGGGTGTGGAAACATCACAGTGGGTGCAATAGTGCTGTGCTGGGAGTGACAACACCGTGCTGGGTGGGACAAACCTCCATTGGGTGTGACAACACTGTGTTGGGGGTGTTGGGTGGGAGAACACCATGCTGGGTGTGACATTGCTACTCTGAGTATAACGGCGCTGTGTTGGGTGCAGCAGTGCTGTATTGGGGGTGACAGGAACATGTTGGGTGTAACAGTGCTGTGTTGGGTGTGACAGTCCTACACTGGGTGTAACAACGGTGTAACAATGCTATGTGGAGTGAGACAACACTGCCCTGGGTGCAATGGCGCCGTGTCAGGTGTGGCAGCACTGCTGTGTCGGGTGTAACAGTGCTACACTGAGTATAACTGTGACAGCGCCGTGTGCGGTGTAACGATGATATGTTGGGTGTGACAACAGAACGTCGGGTGTAACGGTGCCCTGTTGGGTGTAACAGCGCTGTGTTGGATGCGCCGACACTGTGTTGGGTGCGACAAACCTCCGCTGGGTGCAACAGGGCTGCGTCAGGTGTGGCGCCGTGACACTGTGTCAGGTGTAGCAGTGCTGCACTGGGTGTGACAACATTGTGCTGAGTGTGACAACACTGCGTCGCGTGTGACAACGCTGTGCCATGTGCGACAGTCCTGCATTGGGTGTAGCAATGGTGCCTCAGGTGTGACAACACTGTGTGGGGTGTGGTGACAGCATGCTGGGTGTAACAGTGCTACATTGGGTGTAACAACTCTGCATTGGGTGTGACAGTGCTATGTTGGGTGTGACAACAATGCATGAGGTGTTATGACACTGTGTTGGGTGCAGCAGTGCTGCGTTGGATGCGCCAACACTGCGTTGGTGTGACTGCTGCGTTGGGTGTGATGACACCATGTTGGGTGTAACAGTGCTACATTGGGTGTAACAACGCTGCATTGGGTGTAACAGTGCTACATTGGGTATAACAGTGCTACATTGGGTGTAACAATGCTGCATTGGGTGTAACAGTACTACATTGGGTGTAACAGTGCGATGTTGGGTGTGAAAACCCCACGTTGGGTGTAATGGTGCTGTATTGGGGGTTGGCAGCAACCCATTGGGTGTGACAACAGTGCTCTGGGATTGACAACGCATGGAGTGTAATGACACCATGTTGGGTGCAGCAGTGCTGCGTTGGGTGTGGAAACCCCACAGTGGGTGCAATAGTGCTGTGCTGGGTGTGACAACACTGTGCTGGGTAGGACAAACCTCCATTGGGTGTGACAGCACTGCGTTGGGTGTGACAGCATCACATTGGATGTGACAGCGTTGTGTTGGGTGTGACAACCCCATGCTGGGTGTAAGAACACTGCACTGAGTTTAACGGTGCTCCATGGGGTGTGACAACACCGGGTTGGGTGTGACAAGGTTACATCGGCTGTGATGATGCTATGTTGGGTGTGACAACGCTGCATTGGGGGTAACAGTGCCACATTGGGTGTGACAACACCATGGTGAGTGTGATGACACCATGTTGAGTGTGATAGCAACACTGCGCTGGGTGTAACAGTGCCACGTTGGGTGTGACAGCACCACACTGAGTGTGACAACAAGACATTGGGTGTGACAACACCATGTTGAGTGTGACAGCAACGCGTTGGGTGTGACAACACTGCGTTGGGTGCAACAGTGCCACGTTGGGTGTGACAACACACACACACACACACACACACACACACACACACACACACAGATTTGGGGCAAGGCGTGCAGCTCAGTGCCACTGTTGCTCTGGTCCCATTTTTTGGGGCAGTGCTGATGGTCTCCCCTTCCCCCCCCCCCACAGCGTTGCTGGGCCTTCGCTGCGCGCCCGGAGCTCTTCCTCCTCAACAACATCGGCGTGGAGGCGGCGGTGACGCGGTGATGTGGGATGGGAGCTGGAGATGGGAGCAGCGCCACCACGGAACGGGGATGGAAACAAACGGCGTTGGGATGGCACCAAAATGGCACCAGAATAACACAGGGGTGGCGCTGGGATGGAACCAGAATGGCGTTGGGGTGGCACCATGATGATGTTGGGATGGCACTGGGGTGGCACCAGAATGGCTTTGGGACGGAACTGGGATGGCATGGGGATGGTATTGGAATGGCACCAGAATGGCACCAAAATGGGACCAGAATAACACAGGGATGGCAGTGGGGTGGCACCACAATGGCGTTCGGGTGGCATTGGGATGATATTGGGATGGCACCAGAATTGTGTTGGGGTGGCATTGGAATGGAACCAGAATGGTGTTCGGATGGAACTGGGATGGCATCAAAATCGGACCAGAGTAACACAGGGATGGCACTGGGATGGAACCCGAATGGCGTTGGGGTGGCACTGCGATAACATTGAGATGGCACCAGAATTGTGTTGGGGTGGCACTGGGATGGCAGCAAAGTGGTGCCAGAATAACACAGGGGCAGCACTGGGATGGAACCAGAATGATGTTGGGACGGAACTGGGATGGCATTGGGGTGGCACCATGATGACGTTGGGATGGAACTGGGGTGGCACCAGAATAACACAGGGGTGGCACTGGGATGGAACCAGAATGGTGTTGGGATGGAACTGGGATGGCATTGGGGTGGTATTGGGATGGCACCAGAATCGCACCAAAATGGGATCAAAATGGTGCCAGAATGATACAGGGATGGCACTGGGGTGGCACCGCAATGGCAATGGGATGGAACTGGGACCAGAATAAACATGGGGTGGCACTGGGATGGAACCAGAATGGCGTTGGGGTGGCATTGGAGTGGCACTATGATGACGTTGGGATGGAACTGGGATGGCACCAGAGTGGAACTAGAATAACACAGGGTGGCACTGGGGTGACACCACAGTGGCGTTGGGGTGGCATTGGGATGATATTGGGATGGCACCAGCATTGCGTTGGGGTGGCACTGGGATGGCACCAAAATGGAGCCAGGATAACACAGGGATGGCATTGGGGTGGCACCACAATGGTGATGGGATGGAACTGGGATGGCACCAAAATGGCACCAAAACGGGATCAAAACGGTGCCAGGATGACACAGGGATGGCATTGGGGTGGCACCAGAATAACAGCGGGACAGCATTGGAATGGAACCACAATAGCACCAGGATGGCATTGGGGTGGCACTGGGATGGAACCAGAATGGCGTTGGGACAGAACTGGGATGGCATTGGGGTGGCACCATGATGACATTGGGATGGCATTGAGATGGCACCAGAATGGCACCAAAACGGGATCAAAATGGTGCCAGGATGACACAGGGATGGCATTGGGGTGGCACCATGGTGACGTTGGGGTGGCACTGGGGTGGCAACAAAACAGAACCAAAATGGAAGCACAATGACACAGGAATGGCACTGGGATAGCATTGGGGTGGGACTGAGATGGCACCAAAATGGGAGCAAAATAGGACTAAAATGGGACCAAAATGGCACAAGAATAACAGGGATGGAATTGGGGTGGCACCAGAATAACACTGGGGTGGCACTGGGATGGCATGTCCCCATGTGTCCCTGAGGTGTCCCCAACACATCCTCCATGTGTCTGCAATGTGTCCCTGATGGGTCCCCAAAAAGTCCCCATCGTGTCCTCAATGTGTCCTTAACATGGCCCTGGTGTCCCCAATACGTGCCCCATAGGTCCCCAACGTGTCCCCATCGCATCGTCAGTGTGTCCCCCGTGTGTCCCCAACATGTCCCCACTGTGTCCCCACTGTGTTCCCATGTCCCCTGTGTCCTCAGTGTGTCCCCAATGTGTCCCCAACATATCCTCACTGTGTCCCCAGTGTGCCGTCACTGTTTCCCCAGTGTGTCCTCAATGTGTCCCCAACATGTCCCTAATGTGTCCTCCTGTGTGTCCCCAGCATGTCCCCAATGTGTCCCTGCTGGATCCCCAGCATGTCCCCAATGTGTCCCCTGTGTGTCCTCAATGTGCCCCCGATGTGTCCCCAGTGCATCATCAGTGTGTCCCCAGCATGTCCCTGGTGTGTCCCCAACATATCCTCAGTGTGTCCCCAGTGTGTCCTCAACATGTCCCCAACATGTCCCCCATGTATCCCTGATGATCGCCCCGTCCTCGGACGTGTTCAAGGCCAGGTTGGACGGGGTCCTGGGCAACCTGATCTAAATGTGTATGTTTGGTGGCCCTGCCAGGCAGGGGGGTTGGAACTACATGATCCTTGAGGTCCCTTCCAACCCGGGTGATTCTGTGATTCTGTGATTCTGTGATGTGTCCCCAGCATGTCCCCAACATACCCTCAGTGTGTCCCCAGTGTGTTCCCAGCATGTCCACCATGTGTTCCTGATGGGTCCCCAACATGTCCCCAGCCATGTCTCCAGTGTGTCCCCATCATCCTCTGTGTGTCCACATGTCCCCAGTGTGTTCCCAATGTGCCCCCATCACGTCCTCTGTGTGTTCCCAACATGTCCCCAAAGTGTAATCAATCAATGTGTCCCCAACCTGTCCCCAGTGTGTCCCTCATGGATCCCTAGAATGTCCCCAACGTGTCCCCTGTGTGTCCTTAATGTGTTCCCAATGTGTCCCCCGTGCATCATCAGTGTGTCCCCAGCTTGTCCCTGTTGTGTCCCCAACATATCCCCCATGTGTCCCTGATGGATCCCCAGCATGTCCCCAGTGTGTCCCCCATGTGTTCCCATCGTGTCCCCTGTGTGTCCTCAATGTGTCCCCAACATGTCCCCAAAGCATCATCATGTCCCCAACCTGTCCCCAGTGTGTCCCCAAGTCCCCAGTCCACGCAGTCGTTCCTTTCCCGATTAGTTTGGCCTTCATTTGGTTCATTTCACTCTTGGTTAATTACCATGCTGGGGTCATGCAGCGTTCCTTGTGTTCGGTCTCTAATTACAGCGCTGCACTCGTTAAATCTCTCATTAAGTCTGTTGCCAAGCACGGCTTTTGGTGCCCACGTGTTCAGCGCCATGGGGTGGGGATCTATGGGGCAGGGATTGTATGGGGCAGGGATCTATGGGATGGAGATCCCAATGGGATGGATGCTAATGGGATCTATGGGGTGGAGATCCATCTATGG
>NW_024969481.1:0-3792 GCF_019238085.1 Lagopus leucura | reverse complement strand
TGGAGATCCATCTATGGGATGGATGCTGCTGCCGGGGGACGATGGGAGGGATGCCGCCTGCGTGAGGTGTGAGCAGGTGGACGAGCTGCTCAGCCTTGTGGTGGAGCTTAGGGAGCAGGTGAAGAGGTTAAGATCCATTAGAGACTGTGAGAGGGAGACAGATGGGTGGTGTAACTCTGTGAGAAGCAAGCAGAGATTGCAGCCCCCAGCCTGTAGTGGACTCTCTCCCTTGCTGTGGTCAAACCGAGAGAGCTGACTTGAGAGGAGAGGAGAAATGGCAGCAGGTCCCACCTCAGCAGGCAGCCCCCTTCCTGACCTACCTTGGTTCCCCAGGTGCCTCTAAGTAATTTTGAAACCCTGGAACTGGAGGGCGAGGAGGCTGAGAATGAGGTGGTGGAACAGCCATCAAGATTTCCTAAGGAGAGGCGGTCGGCTCCACGCTTGAAGACCGCCTCTTCTGGTAAAGAAAGGAGGGTGATAGTTGTAGGAGATTCCCTTCTACAAGGAACTGAGGGCCCGAGACGTCGACCTGCCCCCACCCGGAGGGAAGTGTGCTGCCTCCCTGGGACACGGGTCAGGGACATCTCTCGAAAGCTGCCTGGGCTTATTCGCCCATCTGACTGCTACCCCTTACTGGTAGTTCAGTTGGCAGTGATGATGCTGCCAAGAGAAGCCTAAGGGCTATCAGGAATGACTTCAAGGGTTTGGGGAGGGTACTGGATGGTGCGGGAATGCAAGTGATCTTCTCTTCTATCCCTTCAGTGGTGGGGAAGGACACTGAGAGGATCCAAAAAACCCTCCTCATCAATAAATGGCTTAGAGGATGGTGCAGGCACAAGAACTTTGGTTTTTTTTTACCATGGGGCAATTTACTCAGCTCCTGGCATGAAGGCTGCAGGTGGAGCTCACCTGTCTGCAAGGGGTAAAAGGATCCTAGCCCAGGAGCTGGCGGGCCTCATTGAAAGGTCTTTAAACTAGGAAAGAAGGGGGAAGGGGACAAAATGAGGGCTGCTGAGGTTCAAGTAGTTTGAGGTTCAAAAGTGAACTTGATGGGTGATGAGGGTGGAGTTGGAAGGGATGGAGTGTGGCAGGGGAATGCTGCCTCCCTGAAGTGTCCATACAGTAATGCACGCAGTATGGGAAAAAAACAGCAAGAGCTGGAGATCTGCGTGTGGTCACACGGCTATGATCTCATTGCGATCACAGAGACGTGGTGGGACAGCTGGCATGACTGGAATGTTGTCATGGAGGGCTGTGTGCTTCTTAGGAAAGATCGGCCGGCGAGGCGGGGTGGTGGAGTTGCTCTTTATGTGAGAGAGCAGCTGGAATGTATTGAACTCCACCTGGGGGAGAGCGGTGTAGCAGTGGAGAGCTTGTGGCTGAGCATCAAGGGGCGGGCTGGTATGGCTGACACTGCTGTGGGAGTGTGCTACAGGCCCCCAGTCAGGAGGAGGAGGTTGATGAGGCCTTCCACAAACAGTTGGAAGCAGCGTCACGATCCCAGGTGCTGGTGCTTATGGGGGACTTCAATCATACAGATATTTGCTGGAAAAGCAATGTGGCCAGGATCCAGACGGTTCCTGCAGTGTGTTGAAGACAACTTCCTGATGCAGGTGGTTGAGGAATCGACGAGGAGAGGGGTACTGCTGGACCTTATTGTCACTAATAGATAAGGGCTTGTCAGGGAAGTAAAGGTCGGGGGCAGCTTGGGTTGTAGTGACCATGAGATGGTGGAGTTCAAGATCCTGAGTGGAAGAAGCAAAGCAAAAAGTAGGATTGCTACCCTGGACTTCAGGAGAGCCAACTTTGATCTCTTCCTGGACCTACTTGGAGCTGTCTCATGGGCTAGGGTGTTGGAAGGTACGGGGGCCTGTGAGAGCTGGTTGTCATTTAAGCAGTTCTTCCAAGCTCAGAATCGGTGCGTCCCTGTGAGGAAGAAATCGGGAAAGGGTGGCAAGAGACCTGTGTGGATGAGCAAGGAGCTTGTGCGCAAACTCAAAGGAAAGAAGAAGGCCATGAAATGTGGAAAAAGGGTCTGAGCACCTGGGAGGAATACAGGAATGTTGTCAGGGTCTGCAGGGATGCGACAAGGAAGGCTAAAGCCCGCCTGGAATTAAATCTGGCAAAGGGGATAAAGGATCATAAAAAAGGCTTTTTTAAGTACGTTAACAGTAAAAGGAAGACTAAGGAGAATGTGGCTCCCCTGCTAAGTGACAGGGGTATTCTGGTAACGGGGGATGCTGAGAAGGCGGAGATACTGAATGCCTTCTTTGCTTCTGTCTTCAGTGCAAAAGCTCCCCCTCAGGAATCCGAGACCGTGGAGGTGAGTGAGAGGCTCTGGGGAATGGAAGACCTCCCTGCAGTCAGGGAAGAGGTGATCTGGGAGCGCCTAGGCAACACCAATGTTCACCATCCACGGGAGCTGAGGGAGCTGGCAGAGGTGATTGCTGAGCCGCTTTCGGTCATCTTTGGGAGGTGTTAGAGGACAGGGGAGGTGCCTGAAGACTGGAGGAGAGCCAATGTCACTGCAGTCTTCAAAAAGGGTAAGAAGGGTAGAGCCAGGTAAAGGGTAAGAGCCAGGCAATTATAGGCCAGTCAGCCTCACCTCTGTCCCTGGAAAGGTGATGGAACAGCTTGTACTGGATGTCATCTCCAGACAACTGGAAGAAAAGGAGGTGATGAGGAGCAGTCAGCACGGGTTCACAAGGGGGAGGTCGTGCTCCACCAACCTGGTGGCCTTCTGTGATGTTGTCTCTGGCTGGGTGGATAGGGGGAGAGCAGTGGATGTAGTCTACCTTGATTTCAGCAAGGCTTTTGATGCTGTCCCCCACCACATCCTTGTAACAAAGCTGTGGGACAGACGAGTGGACAGTGAGGTGGGTTGAGAACTGGCTGAGTGGCAGAGCGCAGAGGGTCGTTGTTGGTGGTGCAGAGTCCGGTTGGAGGCCTGTAAGCAGAGGTGTTCCTCAGGGGTCTGTGCTGGGTCCGGTCTTGTTCAACATCTTCATCAATGACCTTAAGGGGATGGTGGCCACCCTCAGCAAGTTTGCTGATGACACGAAGTTGGGAGGATTGGCTGAAGGCCGTGCTGCCATTCAGCGAGAGCTGGACAGGCTGAGAGCTGGGCAGCAAGAAACCGGATGAGGTTTAACAACAGCAAGTGTAGAGTCTTGCATCTGGGGAGGAATAATTCCATGCACCACTACAGGCTGGGGGATGAGCTGCTGGAGGGGAGCTCTGCAGAGAGGGACCTGGGTATCCTGGTGGATGACAGGTCGGCCATGAGCCAGCAGTGTGCCTTTGTGGCCAAGAGGGCCAATGGCATCCTGGGCTGCATTGCACACAGCGTGGCCAGCAGGTCGAGGGAGGCGATCCTCCCCCTCTGCTCTGCCCTGTGAGGCCTCATCTGGAGCACTGCGTCCAGTTCTGGGCTCCCCAGTACAAAACAGACAGGGAGCTCTTGGGAAGAGTCCAGCGGAGAAGATGAAGCCGACACGCTGCCATCACCACGTGTCCCCTTGATGCCACCATGTCCCCTTCTGAAATGGCAGGAGATTGGAGACCCCCAGACCCAGCAGGGAGGTGACAGGGTTCACCCCCAGCCCCTGGCCGCAGAACCGCCTAGTGTGATTCTGGAGCAGTGCTGTTGCGTCCTGCCGCAGAGCAGGGGCTCCTGGAGTCACTGAGGGGACACTGAGGTGTCTCGAGGGGCTGCTGGGGGGGCAAGATGGAAGGGGTGGAGCCAGAGCTCCAGGCTGCAGGTCTCTGGGGGGTGACTGCAAACCCGGGGAT
>NW_024969480.1:680-1489 GCF_019238085.1 Lagopus leucura | reverse complement strand
CGGGCAGAGGGCGGTGGGGACGGAAGGACAGAGGGACGCGGGGAAGGAAGGACAGGAGGACAGAGGGACACAGGGACAGGGGGACAGGAGGACAGAAGGACAGGAGGACAGAGGGATTCAGGGACAGAAGGACAGGAGGACAGAGGGACACAGGGATGGGGGGACAAGAGGACAGAGGGACAGAGGACAGGAGGACAGAGGGATGGAAGGACAGGAGGACAGAGGGATGGAAGGACAGGAGGACAGAGGGACACAGGGATGGGGGGACAGGAGGACAGAGGGACGCAGGGACAGAAGGACAGGAGGACAGAGGGAGGGAAGGACAGGAGGACAGAGGGACACAGGGATGGGGGGACAGGAGGACAGAGGGACAGAAGGACAGGAGGACAGAGGGATTCAGGGACGGAAGGACAGGAGGACAGAGGGACGTGGGGACGGGGGGACAGGAGGACAGAGGGAAACAGGGATGGGGGGACAGGAGGACAGAGGGACAGAAGACAGGAGGACAGAGGGATGGAAGGACAGGAGGACAGAGGGACACAGGGATGGGGGGACAGGAGGACAGGGACACAGGGACAGAAGGACAGGAGGACAGACGGACGCAGGGACGGAAGGACAGGAGGACAGAGGAACAGAGGACAGGAGGACAGAGGGATGGAAGGACAGGAGGACAGAGGGACAGAGGGACGGAAGGACAGGAGGACAGAGGGACACAGGGACGGAAGGACAGGAGGACAGGAGGACAGAGGGATGGACAGGAGGACAGAGGGACAGAAGGACAGGAGGACAGAGGGATGCAGGGATGGGGG
>NW_024969480.1:0-580 GCF_019238085.1 Lagopus leucura | reverse complement strand
GAAGGACAGGAGGACAGAGGGACGCAGGGATGGGGGGACAGGAGGACAGAGGGAGGGAAGGACAGGAGGACAGAGGGAAACAGGGATGGAAGGACAGGAGGACAAAGGGAAACAGGGATGGAAGGACAGGAGGACAGAGGGACGTGGGGACGGGGGGACAGGAGGACAGAGGGACGGACAGGAGGACAGAGGGATGGAAGGACAGGAGGACAGAGGGACGCAGGGATGGGGGGACAGGAGGACAGAGGGAGGAAAGGACGGGAGGACAGAGGGACGGACAGGAGGACAGCGGGTCTCAGGGGCGCCGGCCAGGACTGCTGTGCGGCCGCGGTGCCGTTAGCGGACGCCTCGCCTGCCCTGCACCGCAGGTACCTGAACGACCTGTACGTGCTGGAGCTGCGGCCCGGCTCGGGGGTGGTGGCGTGGGACATCCCCATCACCTACGGCGTGCTGCCGCCGCCGCGGGAGAGCCACACGGCCGTCGTGTACACCGAGAGGGACAGCCGGCGATCGCGCCTCGTCATCTACGGCGGCATGAGCGGCTGCCGCCTCGGGGACCTCTGGACGCTCGACATCGGTG
>NW_024969479.1:0-8907 GCF_019238085.1 Lagopus leucura | reverse complement strand
ACCCCAAGTTTTGCTCCCCCCAACCCCAGTCCCCATAGCCCTCGCCATAGAGCACCTACCTTCCCAAAGCTCCCTCACCCCATTCCCACCCCCAAAGCCCACCTACCCAAATCCCACCCCCCGGATCCTCCCCAAGCCCCCTCCCCTCACCTGGTCGATCCATGGCCCCAGGTTTGGGGAGCACTCGTACAGACACGTGTCCTGGATGAAATGCCTCTTGCAGCGCTGCGCCATGGCCCCGCAGTGATCCCAGTTAAAGCCGTACAGGTAGGACTGGTCCCGATGCGCCTCCACGCTGGTGTTCTCCGTGCAGCAAGCGTTGTCCTTCCATAGGACGCACTGAAGGGGATTTTGGGGGGGGGGGTGGCACCCAAGGGTGCTGATGGACGGGGTGTGGGGACAGCATAGGGCGGTGGCATCATGGGGTGACGGCACCCGAAGGTGGCACAGAAGGGATATGAGGATGCTATGGGGTGGTGGAACCCAAGGATGGCATGGAGGGGACATGGGGACACTATGAGGTGGTGGCACCATGGGGTGATGGCACCCAAGGGTGGTACGGGAGGGATATGAGGATGCTATGGGGTGGTGGAACCCAAGGATGGCAAGGAGGGGGTGAAGGGGCACCAGGGGTTGATGGTACCCAGAGGTGGTGGCACCCAGGAGTGGCTTGGAGGGGGTGTGGGGACATCGTAGGGTGATGGCATCATGGGGTGATGGCACCCAAGGGTAGCATGGAGGGGACATGGGGATATTATGAGTTGATGGCTGCCAGGGGTGGTACAGAGGGGGTGCAGGGACATCATGGGGTGCTGGCAACCAAGGGTGGTATGGAGAGGGTGTGAGGACATCATGGGGTGGTGGCACCCAGGGGTGGCATAGAAGGAATCTGGGGACAGCATAGGGCGGTGGCATCATGGGGTGACGGCACTCCAGGGTGGCATGGAGGGGACACGGGGACACCATGGGGTTGGTGACATCATGGGATGATGGCACCCAAAGGTGACCTGGTGGGGATGTGGGGACACTGTGGGTTGGTGGGACCCAAGGGTGGCATGGAGTGGGTGTGAGGAAATCATAGGGTGATGGCATCATGGGATGATGGCACCCAGAGTGGCATGGAGGGGACGTGGGGACACCATGGGGTGGTGGCATGGAAGGGATGAGGGGACACTGTGAATTGGTGGCAGCCAGGGTTGGCATGGAGAGAGCGCGGGGACATCATGGGGTGGTGGCATTGTGGGGTGATGGCACCCAAAGGTGACACGATGGGGGTGTGGGGGCACTATGGGTTGGTGGCACCCAAGGGTGGCATGGAAGGGGGTGCAGGGACACCACGGGGTGGTGGTACGCAGGGGTGGTGGCACCCCCAGGGGTGGAATGGAGGGGGTGTGGGGACATCAAAGGGTGATAGCATCATGGGGTGATGGCACCTAAGGGTGGCATGGAGGGGACATGGGGACACCATGGGGTGGTGGCATGGAAGGGATGAGGGGACACTATGAGTTGGTGGCACCCAAGGGTGGCATGGAGGGAATATGGGGACTCTATGAGGTGGTGGCACCCAAGGGTGGCATGGAAGGGGGTGCAGGGACACCATGGGGTGGTGGGAACCAGAGATGGTGGCACCCCCAGGGGGTGGCAGGGAGGGGATGAGGGGACACCATGGGGTGGTGGCACCCAGGGGTGTCCCCACGGGGCTGCAGCTCACCTGCCCGTAGAGCAGCCCTTCGGGACCCGGCTCGGATTTGTGATGCTGGGCATCCATGCAGATGTTGAGCAGCGATTCCTGCGCCGAAGCCAGAGCCAGCAGCACCAGCACGGCCCAAAGGGACGCCATGGGGAGACGGGGTGGCACCGAGGGCGGGTGGTGACACCAAGGATTGGGTTGGCACCAACGTCCCCGTTGCCACGTGCTCAGAACTGCTGGGGACAAAGTTCCCCCTGGGTGACGGTGGCTGGTGGCGATGGGTGACTGGGGACAAATGGGGGGTCAGCGGGGACAAGTAGGGGGCGTGGGGGATAAATGGGGATGGGGACATCGGAGACAACGGGACAAATAGGGACAAATGGGGACAAGTGGGGACAGGGACAGTAGTGCTCACCAGTGGCTCTCAGTGGCTTTCTCCTGGTGGCTCTCTGTGGTGCCTCTGTGCAACCCTTGCCCGTGGGTCACAGATCGGTGCTGGCACGTGGGGCACGACGTGTCCTCCCCCCCCCCACCCCTTACCGTGTCCTCCCCCCCCGTAACCCATCACCCCAACCCCCCCCACCCCCAAATAACCCAATCCTCAAAGGGGTGGGGGGACCAAATACACCGTGGGGGGGCAAAGACCCAGCGATGGGAGCCCAGGTGGGTGGGTGGGCAGATATCCCTAGGGATGAGGTACCTCTGGGGGTCCCAAATGCTCCTGGAGGGACAATTGCCCCCCAGTAGGGACACAGATGGCCGGGGGGGGGCTGGGGGGGGGGGGGGGAACATCCCGGAGGTCTGGGGTGCCCGTGGCTCTCGGCGCACTCAGCTGTCAATCAACGCCTGCTCACACCCTCTCCTCGTCCACTCCCCAATCACAGCACCGTGTCGAGCAAATGGGCGTGGTCTCAAAAAGCCCCGCCCCCTCCATCCTTGTGCTCCGCCTCACTGTTTCCGCGTTCTGCGCATGTGCAGTTCCGGGCAGCAACACCCCCCCCCCCCCCCCCCCTTGGCAGTAGTATTTCCGGGGTCAGATTGTACTTCCGGGTTGGCCGCTTCGCGCGGTGCCTGCTGGGTGCCATGTCTACCCTATTCCCTTCGCTGCTGCCTCGCCTGACCGAACCGCTGTGGTTCAACCTGGACCGGCCGTGCGTGGACGAGACCGAACTGCAGCAGCAGGAGCAGCAGCACCAGGCTTGGGTGCGGCCGGGGGAAGGGGGACCGGGAGTCGGTGTGAGGCCCGGTTTGGGCCCAGCAGGCCTCAGCCCCTCCGCTCAGCAAACTCCGTCAGCACGGGCAATTCTGTGCTGCGAGGGCGGCGCGGGGCTGGCGCTGCTGCTCTGGAGGTGCCCGGCTGGGGCAGGCTGAGCCGGTGGCGTTGCCCAGCCCATGGCGGGAGGTGGGTCTGGGTTTCAGGGTTCCTCCCAAATCCACCCGCGCTGCGATTCTGCGATCTCGGGTTGTTCCTTCCGACCTCCCCGGGCCGCGCCGCGCTGCGCTGCTCCGTGGATGTGCTGTGAGCTGAGGCCCACGGGAATCGTGACAGCCAGCGTGCGTTTGATTACAGTGAACGGGGGATGGAATCGTCTGATTGAAATTGAAAGGAACCAGGCAATTAAAAACTCTCAGGCAGCTGGGAGAAGCTCAGAGCCCCCCTCCCCTGGGGGCAGAGCTGTGTTAATTGAGAGCTGTGCTAATTGAGCTGTGCCACCTCCCCCGAGCAAAGAGTTCCTTATAAACGATGTCGGCTCACGGCTTGGAGGCACTCCTGGCCACCCCCCTTCCTCATCTCCTTGTCCCCGTGGGGATGTGTCCTCTGTGCCCTGTCCCCAAGGGGCTGCAGCCCTATGTGACAGTGCCAGGCTGTCCCAGCCCCCCCTGTCACGCTCCTCCCTGTCCCCATTGACCCCCCCTTCACCTTTCTCCCCAGCTCCAGAGCATCGCCGAGAAGGACAACAACCTGGTGCCCATTGGGAAGCCGGCCTCGGAGGTGGGTGACCACACTGTGGGACATCTGTCACCCAACCTGGCGCTGTCCCCAGCGAAGGAGTGGGAGAAGGAAGGGTGTTTTGGGGCAGCGCCTGGCTGTGTGGGGCTGGGGGCTCTGGGGCTGCATCCCCTGGCCCTAATGGGGACAGAGGTGGCAGGAAGATTTGCAGGTTGGCTCTGGATGTGGGGACACAGAGTGCCTCTGTGACACCCACAGCACTACGATGAGGAGGAGGAAGAGGACGATGAGGACGATGAAGACAGCGAAGAGGATTCAGAGGACGATGAAGACATGCAGGATATGGATGAGATGAACGATTACAACGAGTCTCCTGATGATGGGGAGATCAATGAGGTCAGGGGAGTGTTGGGGTGGGCTGGCCTACACCCCTGCCTCACATCTAATCCCAGAACCACAGTTTGGGGAGGGGGGGAAGGGACCCCAAAACCCACCCAGCCCCTTTGTAGACACCACACCATCACAGCTGAGCCAAGTGGGGTTCCTGTGGGGCAGAAATCTCCAACGTTTTCCTTTCCAGGTGGATATGGAAGGGGCAGAGCAGGACCAGGACCAGTGGATGATCTGATCCCGGCAGAACCGGAGCCAGATTTAGCATGAGATGGGGATTGAGCCCCCAGCCCTCTGCTCTGGGCTGTCCTGGAGCTGAGGGGGGGTTGCTCTGGTGGCCACCACACCTCACGGTGGGCACGGCACGAAGCTGTCCAGCAGGAACCAGGAACGCTGGGCAGTGCCAGTGGGCGCATGGCACACCTGGGAGCGGTGCGGGGACACAAGAGGAACAGAGCATCTTTTCTAATAAACACCTGTTTTTTTTAGGAAATCAGCCTCCAAATCTGAATGGCTTCGGGTGGCACGGGGTCGTGGTTGTGCCTCACAAGGCTTTGAGCTCTGCTCTTCCCACCGAGCTCTGACTGCAACCCACACAGAATGGCCAGGGTTGGAAGGGACCTCAAGGATCACGAAGCTCCTGCTGCAGGCAGGGCCGCCAACCTCCCCATTTCACAGCAGCCCAGGCTGCCCAGGGCCCCATCCAACCTGGCCTTGAACACCTCCAGGGATGGACGGGGCATCACAGCCTCTCTGGGCAGCTGTTCCAGCACCTCACCACTCTCTCTCTAAATCCCCCCCCCCCCAACGCCACAAAGCACAGCACTTTTCTTTTGGGGTCAACGTTTATGGCTGAGCGTCAGCACAGCAAACGGGAGGCTGTGATTTCCAGCAGGCAGCTCCAGCTCAGCGGGCCCCGGTGTAGCAGAGCTCAGCAACGCCATCGGGGATGGCACGGCAGTACTCCAGGCTGGCCCGGTGCACCCTGCAGCGATACTTCCCGCACGTCTTGGCGTACTGCAGGAAGTGTGGGGCTCCTGGAAAGACCACGTTATCAGCCAGCACCGTTGCCCTATCGGCCAGCAACCCGTGCTCCTCCAACAGCTGCAGATCCCTCAGGTAGCAACGCTTCCGATGATCCATGAAGACGAAATCGACGCACTGCAGGCCGTGCTGCTCCCTCAGCCTCGGGATCACCTCCTCGGAGCGGCCCACGATCAGCTCTACCTGCGTAGAAGCACCCTCAGCTCCCCTGCCCTGCCTTGGCACCCCGCCGCCGGCCGGCCGCTCACCGTCTGCTCGTCGAAGCCTGCCAGGCGGATCACCTTCTCGGCCACGGAGGCGTGGTGGGGGTTTGGTTCCACCGTGTAGAGCCGGGCGCCCGGCGGCAGCGCCGCGGCCATCAGCACGGTGCCGTAACCGCAGTAGGTGCCCAACTCCAGCACGGTGCGCGGTGCCCGCTCACACAGCAGCTTCTCCACGATCTTCCCTGCCAAGGTGGAGCTTCCTCAATGCTCTGTTGGGCTGGGGGGGATCCCTACAGCCCTTGTGCCACCCTGCTGTGGCTGTGCCGTCGGTCTTGTGGCTGTGCCAACGGGGCCTTTGGCTTGCTGTGTGCAGGCCAAGGGTGCCATGGCTCTGCCAGAGATGCTGCAGCCATACGCATGTGGAACCATGGCTCTGACAAAAGTGTCCTCGCCATAGCAATGGTGCCACAGCTGTGCCAAAAATGCCTTGGCCGTAGCAAGGGTGCCATGGCTGTGCCAAAAGTGCCTTGACCACGCCAGTGGTGCCACAGCTTTGCCAAAAGTGCCCTGGCCATACCAGGAGTGCCGTGGCTTTGGCAGCGGTGTTGCTGCAGGGCAAGGAATGCCCTGGCTGTGCCATCAGTGTTGTGGCTGTGCCATCATCTTGCTGGGAGTGCCACGTGCATGCCGAGGGTGCCATGGCTGTGCCACAGATGCTGCAGCCGTACCAACATTGCTGTGGCTCTGCCAAAAGCGTCCTGGCCATACCAAGGGTGCCATGGCTGTGCCAAAAGCACCCCAGCTGCGCCAATGGTGCTGTGGCTGTACCAAAAGTGCCCTGGCCATGCCAGTGGTGCCACAGGTCTGCCAAAAGTGCCTTGGCCATAGCCAGGGTTCCATGGCTGTGCCAGAGATGCTGCAGCCGTACCAACATTGCTGTGGCTCTGCCAAAAGTGCCCTGGCCATGCCAAGAGTGCCATGGCTGTGCTAGTGTTGGCCCAGCTGTACCCATGGCGCTGAGGCTGTTCCATGGCCGTGCCACTGATGAAGTAGCCCTGCTACCGATGCCATCACCAGGCTGGTAGTGCCGTAGCCACGCCAACGTTGCCACAGCCACACCACCAGCCCTGCCGGGAGCCCCACACGACCACGCTCACCTTTGAGGGGTCCCACGCAGCCGAGGTGCTCGCAGTGGTAGCTCCACTGATCGAAGGTGTGCAGGATGTGCCGGGGGTCCCCGGGGATGGCGTGGGTCAGCACGTACTGGAAGGCACGCTGCTCACGGGGCACCCCGGTGAGGCGGTCCTGCAGCCAAGGCAGCAGCACGGCGCGGTACAGCAGCACCAGGTAGTGCCGGTAACGGATCAGCAGGGTGATGAGGAAGGGGAGGAAGGCCAGAGCGATGGCTGGAGACACCATGGCCAGCCCTGCTGGCTCCTGCGCAGAACAACCCTGACACCAAATCCTGCGCCGCGCACCCTGCCCCCCCCCCCCCCCAACACTCGGAGTCGTAGGAGGTTCTCGGGCTGCTGATGTGGTCCCCACCTCTGGTTGTGTCCAGTGTGTCCCCAGGTCCCCAGCCGGGCTCTGCTCTGTGCTCAATTATTGATGGTGACACCTCAGGCACAGCCTGAGCCGGCTCCGGTTACTGGGCTGAGTGGGGATGTGTTACGGGGTGGGGGTGGGGCGGGGAGTTGGATGGGATGGGGATGGAGTAGAGATAAGGATGGGGATGGGATGGGGATGGAGTAGAAATAAGGATGGAGATGGGATGGGGATGGGATGGGGATGGAGTAGAGATAAAGATGGGGATGGGATTGGGATGGGGTAGAGATAAGGATGGGGATGGGATGGAGTAGAGATAAGGATGGAGATGGGATGGGATGGGGATGGGGTAGAGATAAGGACGGGGATGGGGATGGAGTAGAGATAAGCATGGGGTGGGATGGGGATGGAGTAGAGATAAGGATTGGGATGGGGTACGGAAGGAGTAGAGATGAGGTGGAGATGGGGTAGAGATAAGGATGAGGATGGGATGGGGATGGAGTAGAGATGAGGTAGGGATGAGGATGGGGATTCATGACCCTCGAGGTGCCTTCCAACCCTGGCCATTCTGTGATTCTGTGGACGGGGGAGGGATTCGGATGGGATGGGATGGGAATGGAGTAGAAATGGGGTAGAGATAAGGGTGGGAATGGGGTGGGATGGGGATGGAGCAGGAATTCGGATGGGATGGAGTAGAGGTGGGGTAGAGATGGGGGTGGGATAGAGATAAGGATAGAGTAGAGATAAGGACTGGGATGGAATAGAGATGGTGTAGAAATGGGAATGGGGTAGAGATAAGAATGATAAGAATGGGGATGGGAATGGAATAGAGATGGGGTGGAATAGAGATGGGGCAGGGATTTGGATGGGATGGAGATGGAGTAGGGATGGGGATGGAGTAGAGATAAGGATAGGGATGGGATGGAGATGGGGTAAAGATTTGGATGGGATGGGGTAGAGCTGGGGATGGAGTAGAGAGAAGGCTTGGGATGGAATAAAGATGGTGTAGAAATGGAGATGGGGTAGAGGTAAGGATGGAGATGGAATAGAGATGGGGTAGAGATAAGGTGGAATAGGGATGGAGCAGGGATTTGGGTGGGGTGGAGATGGAGTAGAGGCAGGGTAGAGATGGATGGGATGGGGTACGGATGGGGACGGAGAAGAGATTTGGATGAGATGGTGTAAAGATGGGGATGGGGTAGAGATAACGACTGGGGTGGGATGGGATGCAGGTGGAGGTGAGGCAGACATAAGAGTGGGGATGGGATGGGCGTGGAATAGAGATGGAACAGGAGGGGATTCTGGTACGAAGCGCTGGCAGCTCAACGAACAACGCGTTCCACGTGCTTTTATTCCCTCCTGGACCCGCTCAGCCTCTTTCTGGCTGTGCCAACCCCTCCCTCCACGCGTGCATCCCTTCCCACGCAGTCATCCTGCCTTCCCCACGGTTTTCTCTAGAACCAGCCAGCCCCGCGTCCCTTCCCAACGCGGGTCGCGGTCCCTAAGAGGCGCTCCGTGAACCCATAGCCGGGGACGGCACTCAGCACCTGGATAGGGAGCGCTGGGCGCTCGCACGCATGCGCTCTGTTCGCGCAAGCCAACCGGAAGGCGGAGCCGCGAGCTGCTCGCTGATTGGTTCTCCCTCACGTGACGGCTCGGCGGAGAGGAAGAGGAGGAGGGCGGTGTTCTGTTCCTATTGGCTCGCCTCCGTCACGTGACGAGGGGAGGAGACCGGAAGAGGAAGTGGCGGTGAGAGGGGTGTGGTCGTCGCTCCTCCTTCACGTGACAGGGGCGGTGCGGCCCCTGCCGGACCCCGTAGCGGCGGCGGCGCGTCATGGGCTGCTGCTACAGCTCCGAGGCTGAGGCCTCTGACCAGGTGGGGTTTGTGAGGCCCTCTGGGGGGGGCCTGCGTGGGGGCTTATGTGGGTCAGTTGAGGCCCTATGGGGCCTGTGGGGGGCACCTGTGGGGGATTATGGGATCTGTATAGGGCTATGGGGTGCCTGTGTGGGACTGTGGGGTCTGTGGGGGTCTGTTGGGGCCTGTGGGGGGGGTCTGTGTGGTGGTGTAGGGGGGCTTGTGTGGG
>NW_024969478.1:448-3802 GCF_019238085.1 Lagopus leucura | reverse complement strand
AGGTGCGGCCTCACGAGTGCTGAATATAGGGGAACAATCACCTCTCTGCTCCTGCTGGCAGCACTGTTTCTGATGCAAGCCAGGATGCCATTGGCCTTCTTGGCCACCTGGGCACACTGTCGGCTCATGTTCAGCCGAGCATCAATCAATACCCCCAGGTCCATTTCCTCTACGCAGTCCTCCAGCCACACCGCCCCAAGCCTGTAGCGTCGCCTGGGGTTGTTGTGGCCGAAGTGCAGGACCCGGCATTTGGCCTTGTTGAAACTCATCCCATTGGCTCCAGCCCAGCTCTCCAGCCTGTCCAGATCCCTCTGTAGGGCCTCGCTACCCCCAGGCAGATCCACACTTCCAGCCAATTTGGTGTCATCTGCGAATTTACTGAGGGTGCACTCGATGCCCTCATCGAGGTCATCAATAAAGATATTGAAGAGGACAGGCCCCAGCACCGACCCCTGCGGAACACCACTCACGACCGGTCGCCAGCTGGATTTAACTCCATTCACCACCACTCTCTGTGCCCGGCCCTCCAGCCAGCTCCTTACCCAGCCACGAGTGTACCCATCCAAGCCTCTGGCTGCCAGCTTCTGCAGGAGAATGCTGTGGGAGACAGTGTCAAAGGCTTTGCTGAAGTCTAGGTAGACCACATCAACAGCCTTTCCTTCATCCACCAGATGGGTCACTAGATCATAGAAGGAGATCAGGTTGGTCAAACAGGACCTGCCCTTCACGAACCCATGCTGGCTAGGCCTGATCCCCCGGTCACCCTGCACATGCCGCATGATCTCCCTCAAGACGATCTGCTCCATAACCTTCCCTGGCACCGAGGTCAGGCTGACAGGCCTGTAGTTCCCCGGATCCTCCTTACGACCTTTCTTATAAATGGGAGTCACATTGGCAAGCCTCCAGTCTTCTGGGACCTCACCAGTCAACAAGGAGCGCTGACAGATGATGGAAAGCGGCTCGGCTCTCACCTCCGCCAGTTCCCTCAGCACTCTCGGGTGGATCTCATCTGGCCCCATCGACTTGTGACAGTCCAGCTGGAGCAGTAGGTCTCTGACTGTTTCTTTCAGAATCACAGGGGGGTTGGTGTGCTCCCCGGCCGAGATTACCAGGTCAGAGAGAGGGGTACCCTGAGGATAACTGGTCTGACTTTTAAAGACAGACGTAAAGAAGGCATTCAGAACCTCCGCCTTTTCCTTATCCTCAGTGGTCACATTCCCAGCCTCATCCAGCAAAGAGTGGATATTCTCCTTTGTCCTCCTCTTACTGTTAATGTATTTATAAAAGAGTTTCTTATTCCTTTTCACACCAGCGGCTAGGTTAAATTCAAGCTGGGCTTTTGCCTTTCTGATTTCACCTCTACACATCCTAACAACTTTCCTGTATTCATTTTGAGTGGCCTGTCCCTCTTTCCACAGGCGGTAGATTCTCTTTTTCTCCCGGAGCCTCAGGAATAGCTCCCTATTCATCCACGCCGGTCTTCTTCCCCGCCGGCTCATTTTGCAGCTCAGGGGGACTGCCTGCTCCTGCGCCCTTAAGACTTCCTTCTTGAAGAGCAACCAGCTCTCTTGGACCCCTTTGCTCGCTAAGACTGAATGCCAGGGGACTCCCCCTATTAGTCCCCTGAACAATTCAAAGTCCGCCCTCCTGAAGTCCAAGGTAGCAGTATTACTATTCCCCCTCCAGGCTCCACTGTGAATCACGAAGTCTATCATTTCATGATCACTCTGTCCAAGACAGCCTCCAACCTCCACATCTCCCACCAAACCTTCCCTGTTTGTGAACAGCAGGTCTAGTGGGGCAGTTCCTCTCGTGGGCTCTCTGACCAGCTGTATCAGGAAGTTGTCCTCTACGCATTCCAGAAACCTCCTGGACTGCTTCCTCTGTGCTGTGCTGTACTCCCAGCATATGTCAGGGAAGTTAAAGTCCCCCATGAGGACAAGGGCAGGCGACTGTGCAGCTTGTGCCAGCTGCTTATAGAATACCTCGTCTGTTTCTTCATCTTGATTTGGGGGTCTATAACAGACGCCCACCAGGGTGCCTGTCTTGTCAGCCCTTCCTCTGATCTTTACCCATAGGGATTCAACGTTATCGTCCCCAGTCATAATCTCAGTAGCGTAAAAGCATTCCCTAACATAGAGAGCTACACCTCCACCCCGCCTTCCTTGCCTATCTTTCCTGAAGAGTTTATAGCCATCCATTGCCGCACTCCAATCGTGGGAGCAATCCCACCACGTTTCCGTTATGGCAACTAGGTCATAGTTTGCCTGCTGCACAACGGCTTCCAACTCTTCTTGTTTGTTGCCCATGCTGCGTGCATTAGTGTAGACGCACCTCAGCTGAGCCCCTCGCCTCTCACCTAATCCCACTACCACTTCCCCAGGCTGCTCTCTAGCAGGCCTGGCTTTATCCCCCTCCCCCTTCCTATCTAGTTTAAAGCCCTCTCTACAAGTCCCGCCAGCTCCTGGGCAAGTATCCGTCTCCCTTTTGGAGACAAGCAATTCCCATCAGCAGACCTCAGGCCAGATGCCGAGTAGACCACCCCATGATCAAAGAATCCAAAATTTTTACGCTTGCACCAGCCTCTCAGCCATGCATTTATAAGATGGCTTTTCCTGGTCATCTCAGCGTTCATCCCTGCCACCAAGGGAATGCTGGCAAACACTACTTGTCACTAGAGAGCTCCCCAGTGACCCCATTGAGCTCCATAGTGACCCCATAAGAGCTCCATAGAGACCCCATAGAGCTCCATAGTGAACCCATAAGAGCTCCATAGTGACCCCATAAGAGCTCCATAGAGACCCCACAGAGCTCCATAGTGAACCCATAAGAGCTCCATAGTGACCAAATAGAGCTCCATAGAGACCCCATAAGAATCCCATAGTGACCCCATAGAGCTCCAGTGACCCTATAGAGGTCCATAGTGACCCCATAGAACTCCATAGTGACCCCATAGAGCTGCATAGTGACACCATAGAGCTCCATAGTGACCCCATTTAGCTCCATAGTGACCCCATAAAGCTCCATAGAGACCCCATAAGAGCTCCATAGTGACCCCATAAAGCTCCATAAAGACCCCATAAGAGCTCCATAGTGATCCCATAGAGCTCCATAGTGACACCATAAGAGCTCCATAGTGACCCCATAAGAGCTCCATAGTAATCCCATAAAGCTCCAGTGACCCCATAGAGCTCCATAGAGACCCCATAGAGCTCCATAGTGACCCCATACAGCTCCATAGTGACCCCATAAGAGCTCCATAGTTACCCCACAGAGCTCCATAGTGACCCCATAAGAGCTCCATAGAGACCCCATAGAGCTCCATAGTGAACCCATAAGAGCTCCATAGTGACC
>NW_024969478.1:0-348 GCF_019238085.1 Lagopus leucura | reverse complement strand
CCCATAAGAGCTCGATAGTGACCCCATAAGAGTTCCATAGTGACCCCATAGAGCCCCATTGTGACCCCACAGAGCTCCATAGTGACCCCATAGAGCTCCATAGTGACCCCATAGAGTTCCATAGTGACCTCATAAGAGCTGCATAGTGAACCCATACAGATCCATAGTAACCCCATAAGAGCTCCATAGAGACCCCATAAGACCTCCATAGCGACCCCATAAGAGCTCCATAGAGACCCGATAAAGCTCCAGTGACCCCATAGAGCTCCATAGTGACCCCATAAGAGCTCCATAGTGACCCCATAAAGCTCCATAGTGACCCCATAAGAGCTCCATAGTGACCCCATA
>NW_024969477.1:0-3173 GCF_019238085.1 Lagopus leucura | reverse complement strand
GAGTTGTCCTTCTCTGGTGATGCTATGCACTGAGTTGTACAATGTTGTAGCCTTCCTTTCATGATCCAGTCTTTTCCTACTTTTTGTTTCCAATACAAACAGTTATACTGTTGTTACTCTATGAACTGCAACTATGAGGAAAGGTAGCTAGCTGGCTCCTAGATATGAATGGCTGCTGTGAAAAAAAGCTTCCTAGATGTCCCCAGCACTCCACCACTGGCAATTTTGGCATTTACACCAGCTTTTCTCATGGGATTTCAACACTTAATTCCGGCAGACAATGAAGCTTACTGGGATCACACAGTAGTCACCAAAGCAGGGCTTTTCATGTATTCAGCCCTGGGAACTGATCGATGGGGCTTCACTTTGGCATGTCTCCACTTAACTTTCTCCTCTCTATGCTTATTCAGGACACCATGATATTCCCTTTGCTGTCTCCCATCCTGCACGACTCCAAGGAATTTCCTAATCCAGAAAAATTTGACCCGGAACATTTCCTGAATGCAAATGGTACCTTCAGAAAGAGTGACTACTTCTTGCCATTTTCCACAGGTAAAGAGCTCTTTCTATGTCAGGACCTAGACTATCCTCTCCCAGAACCTCTGCAGACATTTCAGTGGCTCTGTCATCCCTGTCTGAACAGTGATGTCTGCAGATCTGCTGGTCACTTCTGGGCAGCTAAGCTCTACCCCATATACTACCATTTCAGTTTACCTCCTTTTCTTAACAAGTACCAGAGCTCCTCTCATGCATCCTCCAAGAAAAGATGCATGAAGTGGGACTTGTAGCCATGCCACTTCTCTCTCCTAGCTAGCCATAAAGCAGCAACAGAACAAGAGAAACTGAAACCTTCAAATTGCATTGGCCCACCCAGTACTCTCACACTGTTCTGAACACTGAGACCTCAGTTTAATTCAATTCCCTCCACCAGAAGGATGCAGTGCTGCATGCCCACTCTGAGAAGTCGGAACTCTCACGGCAGAGGGGTTAAAATAAGTTACCAGCAAAAGTACTCTACCATCATCTCCTGTTCTCCTCATTCTTTCCTTGCAGGAAAACGCATCTGTGCAGGAGAAGGTCTGGCCCGAATGGAGATATTCTTATTTTTAACATCCATCCTGCAGAACTATACTCTGAAGCCCGTTGTAGATTGCAAGGATGTTGACACTTCTCCCATAACCACCACACTGACAAATGCACCCCGACCTTATGAGATCTCATTTATTCCACGTTAGACAAGTGAAGACAGTTGTCTAACCACCTTCAACCTCAGAACTCTTCTTGAACGACAGTCATTGCCCACCCTGATGTGACTGAGACACTCAGATAACTTCCTAAATTCTTTACAGACAGAAGCTTCATGCTTTTCTATGTGATCCTGGAAGGACATGCTCCAGCAGAAAACAATCCTCCACAAAGCTTAGACTCCCACATGCTGTCCAAAATAGGTACACGCCTTGACTATTTCTTTTCACTCATTTAGAAGAAATGCATTCTGGCTTTAAGACACCATCTAGAAAACCTCCAGTCTCACTAACCATGTGGGAACTGGCTGGACTGCACTTACTGGGCCTATCAGAATTGAAAGTGCAATTAAGCACTGCTCATTGAGAGAAAAGAGCATGAAATAATGCTGGGATCTCCATGAATGCAGCTTGAATCTCCCCATTACTTTTTTGAAGTATGTAAGAATCACTGAGGAAACTTGACGAGCTTCAGGTAAAGGGTTTCTATGAGCTAACAAAGAAATGTAGGACTGGCAGTTCCCAGATTGATCACATTCTCTGCAGTGTATAGCTTACTGTAATTGCAGTGACAGAGCTGAGTCTGAGCTATGTGGAATAATACAGCACTTGAAATGTCACCACAGGGGCATTAATGAATGTGTAGGTAAGCAGCCAATTGTTCATTTCTTTCGCTGTGTTAATAGCCTTGAAATACCATGAGTTACTTGTTTGGTGCTACAAAAGTTCGAAGCAAAAAAATATCACAGAATGACAGACAAACCAATAAAGAAAACACATGAAAAATATCATCTATCTTATTTATATTTCTAACCTGGACCAACTCTTAGATGTCGACTCGTCAGAACGAAGAAAAGAAATAAATTTAAAAAAAAGGAAAGCTCATTGTGCTTCCTTCAACTTTGCCATGGCTAAGTGGCTTGGGAGGCAACCTGCCTGTTTCAGACATTTTCCTCCATGCAGAACAGACAAGAAGGCAGCCTGTGCCAAGCAGCAAAAGGGAGAAGAAAAATAAATAAATAAATAAAAAGAAGCTGTAGCTCCCAAAGACTCCACCATCATACAGAGAAGCACCACAGCTGTGCCCTACAAGTCTCACCTGGCTTCTCACTGTGCCGTGGTACAAGCAGCAGTGCAAGTGCAACCCATGGCTGCTTGCATTTCCACTGAATTCACCTTAACGAACACAAAGCGGAATTAGCACTTCCTGAGAGATTAAGGGTCAGATGTTTTGTCACCTGCTAAACTGGAAAACATTACTTAGAAAGTAACAGGCAATAAGTCTATCTCTCCATGCAGCCATAATGCTCTTTCTCTGTGCCTGCTCACGCTCAGTGCTGTCAAGGCTCTTACTTCTGGTGGGACAGTACACAGAAAATTGTATCTTATTTGCAGAACTATTTGCAGAGGCCGGGCTACTTGACTTCCCATGGCAGATTTGACACAAAGTCTTGTCACTTAGCAACACAAAGAGTGGCTTTAACCTTGATTAATTCATTCTTTGCCCTGTTGCTATTAATTCCCAGATACATCTCACAGAACTTAAGAACGTCTGGAAGTATAAAGAGGTGCTAGGGAGCTGGAAAGCACCTTTGGAAGCGTCAGCCAGTTGGCCAAGTGGTAACAGAGGACAGAACCAGCAGGGTTCAGGCCCACTAAAGAGGTCCCTGAGTTTCTTGTCTATGAAACACCCCAGGAAATAAATAAAAAAGCCACTTGAGCTGTTTCCCCTAGCAGGGCAGCAGCACTTGCCTGAGCCACCATTCTAAGTTAATATGACATTAATCAGTAAACGGCAGATGTGTTCCAGCATGACTGAGACACTCCCAAGTTGGGCACTTGAGCATAATGAATGCAGAGGCAGAAGCAAAAAACAAAACTGTAGGCTCTGCTACAACAAAAGAGGCCTTCAGGAAAGCAAAGGCACTA
>NW_024969476.1:0-3746 GCF_019238085.1 Lagopus leucura | reverse complement strand
AACATGCAAAGAGGAAGAGTTAGTCACCACCATTTCAAGACTGGGAAAACAAAGATACAAGACATAGGAATTGGAATCTCAAGAGACAGTCGGAGCGGACTCTCGGGGGCCGTTTCCACACAAAAGAATTCAGTTGCACACCTTCATTTCATACGCACAGTCACGTCCCATGCCATTCTGTCACACTGCCCCTCTGCGGCCACCTTTCATGGGCCAACATAAACGAGGAGGCACTACGTGCTGAGCAGCCCTTGTAACAACCACCCCTGCTTGCATTTCTCTCATTTGCCAGCCGCAGAGTAATGGAGGGTTCTCAGAAGCACAAGTACCCAAGTGTCACCAGCTGTCAGCCACCTCACTTTGCACTGGCTGGCCACCAATGCCGCTGTGCCGAGAGCCATCTCACAGCTAGAGGGACTACGTACCTGGCTCGGAGTGGAAATTGATGCTCCCTGTGCTAGGAACTGAGCACATGGGGCAGACGTTGGCAAATCCGCGTCCGTGATGTAGAAGCCATGCTGATGAAGGCGACGGACAAAATCTTTCATGTTGCCAACATCAAAGACTTGGAGAGTTCCTCCTCTGGCCAGTACTTCCGCTCTGAAGAACGCCTCCTCAATCACAATGAAGTCTCCCTCATCGCCCCACCGAATGGACTGGAAGCCAACACTTTCAACAACTTTCCAGAGGGTGTTGAGAAAGGAGCACGATGTCATGTCACTGTCATAGCCGCAGCACTTCTCAGAAAGACCGCGGCATTGTCTTTTGGCACTGACTTCCCCGGGAGAAAATGGGGAAGCCTTCTCCTCTTGGAGAGGCCCAAGGGCAGCATGCACAGCTGCTCTTTTAGCACCGAGTCGGCGGGCAGCAGATGCCGAGACTGCCGCCTCGGTGCTTGGAACAGAGACACCCGATGTTTCTGAGGAAGGTGTCTCCATTGCAAGTCGGAATTGGTCACCTGGGCAGAAATTCCTGTCCACAACCGCTCACGCAGCCAACAAGGCTTGTCCTCCCACCAGCAGCAGGAAGCGCACAGCCAACAAGGCTTGTCCTCCCACCAGCAGCAGGAAGCACACAGCCAACAAGGCTTGTCCTCCCACCAGCAGCAGGAAGCGCAATGGCACCCGTGCTGCGGGCAGGGGGGCCTTCACAAACGTCTCCATGGAGACGTTCCACAGCGTCACAGTCGCATCACAGAGCAGAGAACGTTTGCTGGCAAAATGGGGCAGCCAGATTCACGATAATGAAGGAAATAGGATCCCAGATATTTATGCTCCCCAAACCAACACATAAAAAGATACCTGTATTTTCCTCCCCGAGGAGTATTCCTTTAATATTGCCCTCACTGGCTTTATATATGTATGTTTTATATATATACGTCGGCAGACATACATGCATGTACAGCCATAGAGATGTCAATATATGGCCTAACAGGTGTTTTCTGTGTCTGACTATAGGAAGCAAATGTGAGAAATATGGCTTACATATGATAAAGACGAAGGAATTCCTCCGATCCCTTATTCTGTAGAGATTCATTCGTACTTCTCCTGTCCTGTGTTCCCCTCTTAGGGAAAATTCAAGAGGAATCATGCTTAGACACCACAGTCTTGTCTTGTACTGGTCACTCCGTGGTTCAGAGCAAGCCCAGATGGTGATTAGCACATGGTGAACACAATTCTCTTTGATTTCTCCAACCGTCCTGTAATCCAAGATCCTTCCCTTCCCTCTAAATTGCCCAATTTTTACAATAGCACATCATGAAGAGCAGGTGGCCAACAGAAAGATCATCAGAGGAAAGAAGAGCTCCTCTGAGGACTTCTCATATCTAGGCACTGATTGAGTGATAAACCCTTTGAAGAGGTAGAGAGTCAAAGGTTTCCTCACGTGGAAGCACAGCAAGCAATGTAGTAAGTGCTTGTAAGTGCTGTATTTCCCTGCACCCCTTGGCAGTGGAATATGTATCAGTGCAATAGGGAATGCATGAGCCTGTTTTTCCCCATCAAACCAGCAGCACAGGCAACAGGAGAGGGCGTTTCCTGAGCGGCAATCTTTTGTTCCCTTTGCAGAGCTCCCACGTTACACGACCGTCCCCCCACCACCCACTCTGCAAAGAGAAAACACTTTTGAGAGTTTGGGAAATCCTTGGTAACATTTGCCTCCTTCTCCTGATGTCTTGATGAAAACGTTTGCATTCTTTTCAAGCTCCAAGTCCACCAGCGCCTGATCACGCACTTCACACCTCTTTTTTCCTCTACTGAAGACAAATAGAGTATCTCTTTAAAGCTCCTCTGCAAGTGTTTCAGTCCTTCCTCTGTAAGCAAAAGATACAGTGGCAGACTTCAACACAACCTCCTCACATGCATTCTGTGACAAACAGACTAAGCTGCGCTGCGCTCCAACTCCTTGTCCCAGGAAGGCAGGCATTTGCTATAGCACAAATGATTGCACTCCAACACGTTCTGCACGTGAGCCTCCTGTTAGCACAGACAAATACCAGCCCTTTGCAGCTCCGCTTTCTCTGACACAATTGGAAGTGAGTCCAACGCACACAACGTGCACTTCATCACCGGGTCTGCAGGTGAATCAAGCCACAAGTAGCAGCGATGTAACACAAGGCCATGTATGCTGTCTAAAGCATTCCCTCTGATGAGGTGGGTTGTCTCCAGTTGGAGGGGGCCATCAAAGGAGCCTGCATCCACTCTTACTTTGGTACTGGGGCACATACCAGTTACACCAGTGAATAAAGGGCTAATTGGCTTTATTCCTAAAAGGGCAGAAGTAGTTGAGCACAAAGAATGGAAAGATAAGGGCTACCTCAAGCGTAACCCAAGGAGCCTGCTGATTGGCCCAGGAGCCACATCCTAGAAGCCATCCTAGAAACTGAACTGCTTGAAGCTGCCATACTTCCTCAAAGTACACGCGGGCCAGAAGGAAGTGCACAGCGAGGACGGCACACCTCCTGTCCCTGCGCCACCGGGGCACCCACCCACCCACGCCCTCACCCACCCACCCCCAGAGGACAGGCAGGCAGAGGGACCAGGCACTTTGCGCTGCTCCAGCTGCACACCTGCACGCCCCGTGCTCCCATCACTCCGTGCATCAGGCTTGCTTTGCACAGTGCCTGCTTCGCTTTTGGCACCTTTGCCAAAACCCACGGGGCGCGGATGGGGGGAACTCATGGAAGGCTCCCTGAAGGCACCCCCCCTCTTGGGCATAGGAAGAGTAGCCTTCAGTCAGACCGAAGAAACAGGACAGGACAAGGGAGAAGCATTTTAAAGGTTTATTTTCTAAACTACAACTCTACACTATCTCCTACACTACTGCTGCCATCGGCAGCGCTTCCTGGGGCGCAAGTTGTAGCGGCGTCCAACTCCATCACCCCCAGCTCCGCTATCGGGTCTCAGCCCTGGTGGAAAAGGACCGCTTGGTGCTGGACGTCTGCTGTGATGTGCAGCAGCAGCAGCAGCAGCAGGAGCAGCATTGCAGCTGCCAACAGGGAGCTGACTGCCCGCCCGTGCAGCAGCGCCTGACTGCATCTCTGGCTGCAGGCTTCTGCTCTGCTGGCCCTCCTGCCAACCCCACTGGAAGGCCTGCAAGGAGGAAGCTGGTCTCCTTCTAGCACCAAGACTCCGCTTGAATCTTCTTTGGCACTGGAGACGATCTCTCTGGAAATAGGGATGATAATAGCACAGCAACTGCAACATGCAAAGAGGAAGAGTTAGTCACCACCATTTCAAGACTGGGAA